>NC_051155.1:191560401-191682901 GCF_013339745.2 Dermacentor silvarum
GGAAAGCGCGGGGGCATGTTTCCCCCACTTGAGAGATCCGAGTTTCCAGGAAGATGATAACAGCCTCTCAGGAATGAAGGCGATTACCCTGACGCGGGAAAGCACGTGGGAATGTTTCCTACAGTTGAGCGGTCGAATTCCTAGCCGATCATAACAGCGGCGACCCACTATGGAGGAAGAGGTCAAGAAAGTTGATAACCAAGTACAGGGTAATTGTGAGTGTGAATAGGCAACCAGGATCGAGTCATCAAAAAGAAAGTGAGAGAAACACAGTGCATTGGTGGAAGGAAGGGAAATAAAAACGAACGTGGAGATTAACAATAATGTGAAGAAAGAAATTAGGCGGCAAAATCTGTACGATAACACAAAGGGCAGGGCCTTGCTATTTGAGCCTCGAGCTGGCTATCGAACGACAAAAACATACCGGAGCAAATATTCACAAGATGAAGCATGTGTTTGTTGCAGCAAATATCCGGAGACTATACTCAGCACATTCTAATAGAAGGCAAATGTAGTGAAACCCATAGGTAACGTACACCTTCCAGAAGCGCTTGGGTTTTAAAGCAGGCGGAAACATCAACCGGTCAGCAGATGAGATAAGCAAGAGACGTTTAATGTATTGGTAGAAAAAAATCATGGAAGAGATCGATACGACCGGATCCGTAAGAGGCATAGGTGGCGGTACAATGTATATATAGATAGAAAAGTTTTGCGGAAGAGAGAGAAAGCACAAAGTTTCTCACAATATTGCTTAGAGGTTAAATCTGGCGCCACTGTCTATGGGAGTTTTCTTACGGGCGCTATGCCATCACGGGAATGACGGTATCACGACGGTATATGGGTGTGCGAGGCTTGTGTTGGCTGGTGTTGGCTGGTGTTGAGCGAGGCTTCGTCTAATACGTGGTAATGGCTGCACAGATAACGCGTTCTACAAAAATCTTTATAGAGCGTTTTCATTCACCCACATTACATCTTTCAATGAAGTTTACTCACCAGCTGTGCATAATCAATAAACAAAACATTTTTTGTGTAATGATAAAGTTAGAGCAGATCTTTACATGCTGTTTTAGTAGGAAACGAGCCATTGTAACAGACAGAATGGTGCCAGCCAGGCGCGTCTTCAAAGTGTCCTGGCTCTCCGACAACGATGTCAATCCGAAGCCACCATATACCGGCATTCCCATGCATTCCATGCGCAGCAGTGCCAGATTTCCCTCTAGGTAATATAGTGAGAAACTCTATGAAAAAAAAAAAACTGTCAGCCCTTCCACGCGGGTGGAGATGGAAGACCAGCGAAGCTATACTATGGTGGGAATTATGTATTTCCAATTATGACTATTAAGATGTGATGGTGTAATTTGAACTATTAAAGAATGAGAAATATATATGATCCGGTGGTTTTTATTAATTTAGTGACCACAGAGACTATGGTACACCGCCATAGGGTGTACGGCAAAGGTTGGCATGTTCTTCATAAACACGTCACCAATGCCGCGCGCGTTCGGTGCGAATGCGGGCAAAACGCCGCCTCCGTTGACAACAGTTCTGCGCGTTGTTTGTGTGACCGCACACAACCGCTATCAAAACGCTGGCGTGAGCAAGCGCGCCAGCAGCAGCGAGCGAAGGTTCATGCGGTCTATCGCTTCAACGGAAACTCAGTGGCGAAAGCACATCACATAGAAAGGTAGGAGCCGTGTTGCTGATCGATTTCAAGATATGGTGCGCGTCTCACAAGCTTTGTATTCACGAACATCATCCGCAGTCTTCACTTCGCTCTTTAAACGTCTAAGGAAATGACAGAAACTCGGAGAACTATCGTGACAGCGAGCGCAGCGCACGGTGCCGTCAGCGTGTTAACAGACAATATATATGACCGCTCTTGAAAATTACTCATTGCAGCAAGAAACATCGCGCTCTTATACACTAACTCAACATAATTTACCCATCACTGTGAAAACGAATTATTTTAAATACAGCCGGCGCGCAACAACAACACACACTGTAGCAGACGACGCGCGCGCGGCGGGGTTGCGCGCGCCGATCCAGGCGGCCGTGACTCATCTAGCCACCGTAACCGTATGCCCAATGGGAGAAGGAAAGCCGCAATAATTCGAGTGGATGGTGGCTCTCATGTTGCTTGTATTTCGAATTTTTATGACCGATAACTTGAATTTGTGTGGGTCAATTTTCCTAATTACTTTTGCTCTGTGTTCTATGTCATGCTGAGTATCGATCAAGAGCAAATAGATGGCGACCCGAAAACGTTGTTGCAGGGATCCTTTAAGGTCCGTAATGAGGTATCGTACGTATTGACGACAAATTTGAAGTCTTCTTTTTTTTCCCATGCACCCCATCGCAGGGGAACACGCTTCCACGTAGCATCGAAGGTTGCTAGTCCAACGCAGAGTTCCGATGATTCGTGGATAACATTATTATTGCGATAGCAATTATATGGACACTTCAACCGGATTTCTGCCGTCGCCGTCGCCGTCACTGTGAGGTTCCGTATAGATAAAATCTTCGCCGCGCGCCGTATGCCCGAGCGGAAGCGTGAGTGTACGCGCGCTATCACGGAGAGCGAACGCACTCAATCTCCCACGCGCAAGCAAGGAAGCGGGAAGCCAGCGCCGGAGGGAGCGGGGGCACTTCTACTCTGCCAACAACCGCGCTCGTCGCTCGCCCGCACCGTCTCCTATCTCTTCCACGCGCAAGCAAGGAAGCGGGAAGCCAGCGCCGGAGGGAGCGGGGGCACTTCTACTCTGCCAACAACCGCGCTCGTCGCTCGCCCGCACCGTCTCCTATCTCTTCCACGCGCAAGCAAGGAAGCGGGAAGCCAGCGCCGGAGGGAGTGGGGGGGGGGGGCACTTCTACTCTGCCAACAACCGCGCTCGTCGCTCGCCCGCACCGTCTCTTATCTCCACACGGCTCTGACCTTTATGCACTGTGCATTCGCCGCTCAGTTTCTGTTGAAGCGATAGACCGCACGTACCTTCGCCCGCTGCAGCGTATATGCGCTTGCTGCCAGCGTTTTGACAGTCGTTGTCTGCAGTCATTCAGTGTGATCTATTCCTGTTTGTTTGTGCGCGCTCACACCACGCTTGTTCATTCAGTTAGTAATAGTCGGGCCACATTTTCCAACGCACGCTACACATGTAATGCTGCCCGGATCGGCAGTGCAGCGCTACAGGTGTGTCCCTTCGCACGCGCTGCCCACGGGAAGCGTTTCTCATCAACACCACCGTTTCACACGCGCCTTCTCGTGGTCATCGAGTCTCTCTTCATGTCGGTCTACTTACGCCGCAGCACACCTGATTACTTAATCAGCTCATGTTTACTACAATTCATATTGCTACCAAAGCCGCTCACCTTACTTCGTATGACATTGCTGTGTTGCTATCGCATTCATTGCTTCGCCCTTAGGGCGAAACTGTGACATTTTTGTTTAACGAGAATACTGTTATGCTTTTATTCCTTGTTGTAAACATGTTTTTTTCTTTACGCGCATGGCATTTATGTTTTTGTATACGTACATCATCCCCCTGCAATAATGCCTTCACGGCAAAGCAGCTTTTGAAATAAATAAATAAATAAATAAATAAATAAATAAATAAATAAATAAATAAATAAATAAATAAATAAATAAATAAATAAATAAATAAATAAATAAATAAATAAATAAATAAATAAATAAGTTACTCATTGTACTGTAGCACCATCACTTTCCATATACCTCTCCCTTTCTATGTCTCTTCCATTTCGTCCTTACCCCGGTGAGGAGTAGCAGGCTATCGACGCGCTCTTCCAGCAAACCTCCCCGCCTTTCTCTTCATTGCAAGTTCCTTTTCTCCACAGTGCGTGGGATATGCATAATTTTTTTTACCCAAGAATTTTGATGAGCTGCCGTTCATGACTTGACAGCGCCTACCATAAACGCTCGTAACCCATTTTTATTTATTAGGAGTTTTGGTGGAAAGAAACAAGGATAAAGGAAACCTGGGAGGATAGTAGCTACATAAAAACAGAGTTAACAAAACAGCCAGTGGTGCACCTTTTTTCGATGCTTCTTCACTGTGAACACAAAACACTGTGAGCTGCATTATCAGCTTTTAGTGCTAAGATCCTTGTGAGAATGCCGCAGTTATTGGCCAAAGAAAAAGAAAAGAATGGACACACCACAATAAAGAAATGTGGTGTTTAACGTCCTCAAACTGTCACAGTGGGTCAGGATGGACGCAGTAGTGCTGAGGCGCATGATTCATTTCAACTATCTGGTGTACTTTAACGTGTACCGAAATCAAAGTACAGAAGTATTCTTGATTCCGACCCTCCAGAAGGCGACGCGGTGTGTCTTGAGGCAACAGATGGCTAGGACACAAACTGCATCTGTTATAGTGAGCGAACTAGCCCCAGAGAAAGGTCTATATTTAAATGTACACGGTGCACTGGTAGTGATGGTCTGTCACAGACACAACATACATACATACATACATACTACATACATACATACATACATACATACATACATACTACAACATACATACAACATACATACATACATACATACATACATACATACATACATACATACATACATACATACATACATACATGCAGGCATGCATACATACATACATACATACATACATACATACATACATACATACATACATACTACATACATACATACATACATACATACATACATACATACATACATACATACATACATACATACATACATACATACATACATACATATGTTAATAGTCCGGAAGGCAGTGGAATGAAGGGGGGGGGGTGATCCCAAAGCCTTGTCGGGTCTGGAAATCAGTGATACGAAACCACAATGGGGAGGGGGGGGGGGGGGGGGGGTCATATTGACCTGTTACGTGGCATTAACTTCCATCCGCAGTAAAGTACGAGTGTTGAGCGCACGAACCAGCTAGAAAGGGGGCGGGGGGGGGGGGGGGGCATCTTCTTGGTTCCTCTCTTTCGTAGATACTACTGTAACTTTTGAGCGATGTTATGTGTCAGTGCGACGTCTCATTGGAGTGACGGCCATTCTGTCCGCTGCGTTATCGAATGAAAGCAAAATTAAAGTGATACCCCAAAATTGATCAACCAATATTAGCGCCTCAATTACATCCACAACATAACGGCAACAAAGATCAAGTGCCATACGCCAGTTCAGAACGAAAAAAATAGGTAGAGCAGGTTTATCTGTGTTCCCGTTTTTTCCGAGCTTCATAACAACATGACGTCCGGTTACCGGCAGAAAGTGGTGTCGTTATGACGAAATTGATGGTTACTAAAACAATGTGTAGGATCCGACTACACGCTAGTGCAGTCGGATTTATTTATGTCGCGATGGTGATGGTCACTATTAAAGAAGATTTCTGCTGTAACTATAAAAACTGTCCTATTGTCTTGTTTATTTGGAAGTTTCGTTGGAGATTAGACTGATCTTTTGCCTGCTTCTCGTTTTCCCATATAAACGTTGTTATCGACCTTTCGTAGATGGTGTACTGGATGCTGGCAATGCCAAGCACGTCGTTGATTCTGATCTTGACAGGTTCGTCACCCCTGAAAGACGGCAAATAAAGAGCAATGTTTCACGGATAAAGAGCAAGCATTAAATATCACGAAGTGAATAAAGCCAGTAAAAATGTCATTGCCAGTTATATCCGAACAAGTAGCACGTGCTATACACCTCCATATGTCTTACCCACGGATACAGACAGTTTTTAGCACGAGAGTAGTTGTTTCAACGTTTATGATTCACTTAGGGCGTGCTCCATCAACGACATTGCTTTAAGGCGCATAGGCCAATGCAGGAGTCTGCAATATGGGGCTCCCTCGCGGCGATTTCAGCTGCCTAATTACGACGCTTAGCGAAGTTTATCGTCATGTTCATTCGCCTCTAAAGAATGTTTTGTAGTGCTTTACAATGTATTTTGATAATTTAATGTTATTTTCGCGCGTAATTGATACAGAAAAATACTCTCTTTTGTTCTGCGTTCTTGTTTTATTACGTACAGGCTCGCATCACGATCCTATCAAGAAAATCGCGCATATGCTATAATAGATCTGCCAATAAAAACACCTAGAATTTATGGGCTTAGTTCTAGTAATATAGACCAAAGAATACGTAGGCTCACTTGTTGAGGATGATCACAACGATTGTAGATGCTGGCGTCATGAAGGCTGCGTACTGGAGCTTTTCTGAACCTTCCTTCATGCGCGCGTCCACTTTGACACTGCCTCTTGGGATGAATTTACTGTGGGAGAATGAATAGCACATCTCATTTGCTTCAACTCTTGTGAAGAATGAAATGTGCCCAAGCTATACACGGATATTTGTATGCATAGAGCGGGAAAAATTGTGTAACAAACTTTCCAGAAAGACGCATGGCATACCTAAAGTGGCCTAGAACGTAGTACAGTGGCTGCTTGTAGAACTCCTCAGCTGTGGCGTTCACGATGATGGGCGAGTCAACGAAGTATTTAGCCCAATTGGGGCCTCCTTCTGTATCTAAGGCCAGGTTCCAGTCCGTCCAACCACTAGCCCAGTGGTTGAGGTTCTGCAAGTCATTGAATGATAGACGTTTGCATCCTGTCAGAGATCTTTCAGCAAGCTCCTAATTTTCTAAGGCGACCAGTATAGTGTTTGTATATTTACATAGCAAGTATATATATTCTGGATATTAATTATATAGCGTGTATATCAGAGTAAAGTCTCTGTCTTATTGTACAATTGTCAGGAGCACTACATACGTAGGGCACCGGGCAGCAGCTGCTGAGCTTGTTGTACTGTTTCGTCATCATTCTTCATGCTCCTCTACTCTCTTATGTCGCTCCTTTCCCTTTATACCAGTGCGGAGTAGCAAGCCAGTCATGCTTCTTAGACCAACCTCACCGCCTTTCCTTTCATCAAACTTTCTTCTCCCGTTCTCTCTTTCTCTCCCTCGAAATCTCTAAAACGGTCTCTCAGAAATTCTTTCCCTGCTAGGATTGTTTAAATAGCCGTGGTAATAAACTAGTGATAAGGTCAAAAAACTTTACTTCGAGTTCCCTCTGCCGTCTTCCTCTATGCGATACACCTACTGCCGTGCGAACGTAACTGTCGCCGGCCTCAGGCGAAATGGTACAATGTGCCCAACCTATTTTTCATGTCAGTGTGCTTCATAATTTAGCAAGTTGCGTAGCCCTTGCATGGAGCAAGTGACGTTCCTCAAGAGCTTCCCCTGCCGCCATACGCTTCGCTGGGAACGATTCGTCAACTCTGGCTTCTCCGCAGCGAGTGAACATCTGGGAAGAAACTCCGTTCACCCATACTCCTCTCCTATGTTGAAGCGATCATTACAGTCAGCTTAATTAATTCCACTGTGCGGCAAAAAACTCCCACAAATATCTGCAATTTACTTTGCCCTATATACGCGGTAGTCCGTACTGAACGTTGTGTCAATCAGGGAGCCTGACAAATTTTATTGCGATAGCAATTATATGGACACTTCAACCGGATTTCTGCCGTCGCCGTCGTCGTCGCCGTCACCGTGAGGTTCCGTATAGATTCCAAGGGCGATAAAATCGTCGCCGCGCGCCGTATGCGCGAGCGAAAGCGCGCGGGGGACGCGCGCTATCACGGAGGGCAAACCCCCCCACTCCCCCGCGCGCTATCACGGAGAGCGAGCGCTCGGTGGAAAGCAAACGTGACCGTCGCGCGAAAGACCGTGGGGGTATGGGAGGGAGGGGGGAGGCGGGGCGGCGCTCTGCTCCGGCACCAAAGGCGTATCTTGCCACTCAATCTCCCACGCGAAAGCAACAAAGCGGGAAGAAGGGGGGAGGGGGGGGCAGCTTCTCCTCTGCCAACAACTTCTCCTTTGCGCTTTGCCCGGAAATGCCGGTCGTCCGCACCGTCTCTTATCTCCACACGGCTCTGACCTTTGTATGCGCTGTGCATTCGCCGCTCAGTTTCCGTTGAAGCGATAGACCACGCGAACCTGCGCTTCCTGCCAGCGTTTTGACAGTCGTTGGCTGCGGTCATTCAGTGTGATCTATTCATGTTTGCTTGTGCGCGCTGACACCACGATTGTTAATTCAGTTAGTAAGCCAATGTGTCCAAGTTTATGCAGCCGATAAAACTACTATGCCTACTCCGAATAGCTCTCTACTAATTTGCTATCGCAATCGATCCTTCGCCTTTCCGGCGAAACTGCGAAATTCTTTTAATCCTCATACCGTTTGCTTATTGGCCTTTGTTTAGGTGAGGTACTTCCTTGTTATTTTTTTTTCTTTCCTAAACGAGTGGAAATGCGCTATCGTCGGCATCTATGCAAAAGGTTCATTTTGTTCCAGACTTAAATTATCCAATTGCAATATCTGCCCTGGAGCAACTAACTAATATTTTAACTATCCAAACATTCTTTATTATACAATTGGACATAGTGATTTCTCGCGCAAATAGTGTCCGCCAATTCATGTGATTCACCTGAAGAAGCAGAAGTGCGCTATCTGCTACAGAATATATTTCTAATCTATTCGTGCCAGAAAAGGAAAAGGAAAGTTACGATACGTATCTTTCCTTTTCATTTATGATAATTGGGGAGCGTGGTAGCGCGAAAGCAAGAGAACAAATGGACGACCACGTGCACAAACAAGGACCAGCGCTCCTCAGTAATTACGACATACCGACTAGCCCAATCGCTACCCTTTTAAGTAATGATAATTACTGGAATATTCGTACAAAACATGCAAGACTCGCGAGACTCGAGCCACGTTGTTCCTGTACGACGATCTCTTACACGCGGAGCACACCAAGAAACTCGACATGGGGAAGGCATATTGAAGCAGCGCGATGGGACAAGGACGAGAGACACACACAACAGCACTATCGCTGGGTGCGTTTTTCGTCCTCGTCCCATTGCGCTGCATTATTATGCGTTCAAGATGAACCAACTCGCCCAAATCGAGTTCAAAGCTCGACATGTATTGGGCGGCGAAAGCCTGGCTCAGCGTAAGCATGTGGCGCTCCAGCACCAACGTCACGTTCGATTTGAACCATTGTCTATCACAAACGCTGCATAGCGAAATAAATTCTTCCTGCCCATAGTAATTCCCCAAGCGCTTGTTGGCACACATACAAATGAGGCACGATGCTCTCTCAGCGTCTCCACCTGTTGCCACTTGGCCTTGCGTTTGCGCGCAAGGCGCTCGTCGCGCTCACCGGTCCCCGTGGCCGGATCGCGTCGTTGTTCCGCTTCCTGTTTCTCTGGGTGTAAATTTCACCACGCTCCTGGCTGTTCCGTTGCCGATTTCTTAACTTCTCCGTTGCCAACTTCACTCCTTGCTTCTGATCGCGCCAGGCCACGAAAAAAAAAAAAAAAAAAGCCTCGTTGTCGCAACTAGCCGCAACAACATTGTGGAGCCATCTGTGGGGCCTTAGCGTCGCATAGAGACGAAGTATTTATTTCTTCAATTCTGAGGTATTTCGTGCCATAACTACCATCTCATTATGAGACGCGCCGTAGTAGAAGGCTCCGGATTATTTTGACTACGTGGGTTTGTTTTATGTAGCATGGCGGTACGGGCATAAAGGAAATATTAGTGTGTAGTTTGCCTAGGGGGTAGTGACAAACATTCTTTTGATTATTTAGGAGTATCACTGTGATATCAAGCAACATTTCCTTGTACTGTCAATACCGTCAATGTTGAAGTGCAGCCGGCTGGTCCTGGGGGAGATGAGGGGGGGACCTTCGGGTTTCCTTTGTGTAACAGTCAGTAGTTCAAAGCCATTGTCTTTCCTAGTTTAGAAAACTGATGCTCGTTCCGCAGTTTATCTTTCGGAAAGTTGTACAACGAAACGCAGTTTGTCATTCCTGCTGTGATGACAGATTTATTAGTCAGTTTATTTTATAGTGTTTCACATTACGTCCCTTTATTTTTCTGTGAAGAGAGAGAGAGAAGAAGAAAGAGAAGGGAAACCAGGGAGAGTAATCAAGGTCGCGCCCGGTTGGCAGCCTTCAACTTGAGATAAGGAAAAGGCAATCTCCAGGGATGTCTTGAGTTTACTTGGCGATCTGCCGTCTACTGAAGCAATCGTACTGGTAGTCTGGTCTCGCAGCTCATCAGTCTAGAAAGCCACACGAGCTCTTGTACAGTACCTGAAGGCGACAGATCTTGAGTGCCCGACTACAGAGACGCTACGCCTTCTTAGTGCATGTTATTGATCTGAACTCCTGTCGTCCTTATCTCGCTCTTTCAGTCCCTCATGCTTTCCCCACTTGCAGGGTACCAAACGAGACAAAGTCGCGTTGATCTCCCTGCCTTTCTTTTCTTAGCCCCCCCCCCCCCCCTCATTCTCTCTCTCTCCTATTGCCATACTGCTTGGTATCTCATTTTGCAAACCATGTCGCTTTTGCGCGCAGACCTTTCACTTCTCCAGAAACATCATTTCACCTGAAGTATGTCGGCAGCGTACTCTTCAGCGCGTTCCCAGCTGCCCAGCTTGACGCCATGTCCCGTCTTCCTGTTGTAGCCAGAGCAGGCCTCGGTGGGCAGGATAAACTTGTCCGGGAAGTTCTCGTGGACCTTGTCCAACACACCAGGGCCGGCTAACCCGTCCCTGTACCCGTGAACAGCCACTCCGTGCACGTACTTGGCTGCCTCAGGATCGCCCAAAACCTGCGCATCGTCGCATATATCGTGTGTTCCAGCTAACGTTAGCCAAGTTGTTCAACGAAAAAAAAATGTCACAGTTTCGCCCTAAGGGCGAAGCAATGAATGCGATAGCAACACAGCAATGTCATACGAAGTAAGGTGAGCGGCTTTGGTAGCAATATGAATTGTAGTAAACATGAGCTGATTAAGTAAGCAGGTGTGCTGCGGCGTAAGTAGACCGACATGAAGAGAGACTCGATGACCACGAGAAGGCGCGTGTGAAACGGTGGTGTTGATGAGAAGCGCTTCCCGTGGGCAGCGCGTGCGAAGGGACACACTGTAGCGCTGCACTGCCGACCCAGGCAGCATTGCATGTGTAGCGTGCGTTGGAAAATGTGGCCCGACTATTACTAACTGTGGTGTGAGCGCGCACAAACAAACATGAATAGATCACACTGAATGACTGCAGACAACGACTGTCAAAACGCTGGCAGCAAGCGCATATACGTCGCAGCGGGCGAAGGTACGTGCGGTCTATCGCTTCAACGGAAACTGAGCGGCGAATGCACGGCGCATAAAGGTCAGAGCCGTGTGGAGATAAGAGACGGTGCGAGCGAGCGACGAGCGCGGTTGTTGGCAGAGTAGAAATGAGCCCCCCCCCCCCCCCCGCTCCCTCCGGGCGCTGGCTTCCCGCTTCCTTGCTTGCGCGTGGGAGAGATAAGAGACGGTGCGGGCGAGCGACGAGCGCGGTTGTTGGCAGAGTAGAAGTGCCCCCCCCCCCCGCTTCCTCCGGCGCTGGCTTCCCGCTTCCTTGCTTGCGCGTGGGAGATTCTCCGTGATAGCGCGCGTCCCGGCACGCTTCCGCTCGGGCATACGGCGCGCGACGAAGATTTTATCTATACGGAACCTCACGGCGACGGCGACGGCAGAAATCCGGTTGAAGTGTCCATATAATCGCTATCGCAATAAAAGAAGTTTAATAAACACGGTGCAACATACAATTATAAAACCTATGATTTCCGGTTTCCAGATGTCTGGCTACCTAACACCGTAGGTATTAAGATCGTACCTTGCACCGTCTTTTTCAAATCTTTTTTTTTTTTTTCGTTAGACAGCTTGCCTAATGTTGACTGGGACACCCTATATAGTGACACACGGATAAACTATTTGTTATTTGGGTGAACGTTTTGCACGAGCCATTCTGTGTTACAATATTATCACTCGGCGCAAGACACGCCTTTCTGTATCGGAAGTTTCTCGAATGTTATCGCTGGTTTTATCCGCTGTTGGTTGTCACCGCACCTGGTGTAATAAGACTGTATGCTTGACACGAATTATGTAATACTTTATGGAAGGCATGCGGGCACCAGCGATTACGCCGCACACTTTGGCGAGTCATGTATAAAAGCCGACACACTCGAGCCGCAAATTCGATTTTTGTCGATCACCGATTGTGCTCGGTATACTATCATTTTGCTTTGAGTGCCACTTGTTTTTCTGGGCACAGGTTCGCTCAATAACCAGTTAATGTTTTGAAGTCACGTTTTTGACAGTCTTATTCAGCGCCGTCACGACAATGCGACAATAGGTTATGTCGGAACTTCAAATAAAGTCACACTAATTGTAAAAATCTTAGAACTTTGTATTGGAGGCTGTCTTAAGGCCGCTCCTCAACTCCACGATGGTTGGAACATAACGGTGGCGTTACTACGTGTATATGTAACGGAATGTCAAAAAACGGGGAGAAAAATTTCCGCAGTGAGATAAAGTTAAACCTTCATTACGAAGTCGATGGGAAGCTATAATTATTTCGTTAAATCGAAAATAGGAGCGGCAAGCTTTCCTAACAGGTTAATAGCGTCTGTCACCTTAGCTGAAAGTCCTTATGGCCATATTTAATCATACTCTGCCACTAGTTCCGCCTAAGACGTTGTTAAATTGGGCAAGACATCGAGTTCACTTCGTCGCTACGAGGTGCTAAACGTCGTGATATTCTATGGGGAAACAAAACCACTCCGTTAAAACGAAAATTTTGTAACACCGGTTCTTGTTTATTCGCGTTTTTACCGTATTCATTTGTATGAGGGAGCAGCGTTGCGGCTGGTTTCATCAGTTTAAGTGGGGGAGGAGAAGTAAAGGGGTCGGGGGGTCGGGCAGGGGGTTACAGCAAAACAAATAAAACGCTTCTCTCAATATTGTCACTGTTTGCTTCCTGACTAACGTGCCCGCTTTTGCGCGTTTGATGAAACGTTTGCCATTGACGCTTTTTTTTTTTTTTTGTTAAGCGCTAGCCTGACTGTATTTGACTCACCGTTCTTGCCCACAGTCGAATTCCGAGGCGAGTGTCGTCGAACATCATGAGTTTCAGCTTGCCCGCACCGTAACCTGCCTCGGCCAACGCAGGCCCCAGATCGAGTTTGATGAAGTCTCTTTCAGTCTGTGGTGTGAAGCCCAGGGCCTGCCAAGAATGGTGGAGTAGCATGCCCGACGAAGGCTCGTTCTGCGCCGTCAAACCCCAGATGGGAACGCCTCGTTTCTCGTACTCCTGCAAGAACCTGAGTGCGCAGGGAAGCATAGCTAATCCACGTACACGTGTGAAATAGCGCAGTGTGCATTTGGATACACGCATAAGCGCGAGACTACGTTTGCTATCTTTACCATTGGAAAAATTATCGGTGTTCTCTAGACAGTGCCATAAAATGCTGTTAACTTCGCCTAATTCTCTCTTTTGGTAAGCTTTTCAAGCGCGGACACATCTCCTATATAGTATTATATTATTTTCTATAGAAAGATAACGTACAGTGAAAATATAGAGAATGAAAGCTGTTGAAATCTTGTAATGGCGTTTGTTTAAAAATCTTCGCAGCTAATCATTGAACGAGAATCTGCTTTTTTCCTCCCACTCACTCCCACCCCCCCCCCCCGTCCCCCCTTTTTATTTTACTTATTTTTGAGAGCACAGATGTCATTGCAAAGGATGTCTTGAAGCACGTCCGCCCAAAAAGTAGACGAAAATGTATTCGGAGACACACTAAGCTATTGGGCAATGAAATTTCGAGGGAGTGCTTGGCATATTTATTATGATGCGTGGGTAAAGTGAGGGGCATTCGTGCTAATTGAGTGCGCTGCAGAAAACTGTCGAATCTGTGTTAATTTTGATCTTGTGCTCCACGCGGGCATTCAACAGAGCGTCGTTTCAGTACTATTAAGCTTTCCGAGATGAAACTTTGTGGCAATAAAATGTCTCTTTGGAGAAATATCCTGGAGTTCTTTGTAATTTGTGGATGGTTTTCGAGGATGCATTTATCGAATTATCAAATGTTTGCTACTTCAGATTCTTCTCGATCCTATAACGGAGCACTGATGCGTTTGTCGCTCCTGTTTATGACCCTTTCTGAACTAGCTATTTGTAGACCAGGTAAAAATACAAAGTCACAGGGGCCTTGGGGATGCCTTGGAGTAGCTCGATCCTTGAAGTGTATATATATATATATATATATATATATATATATATATATATATCACAGCGCAGAGTGGGGTAGGATCATGGAAGAACGAGGAGGAGGAAGTGGACACGTAAACCAGGCGTTCAGAGGGACAGGCTCCTGCCTTACAATCTTTATTACAATGGTGATTACAAACAATGACACCAATGATAGCATAGGGGAAAGTATCCGTTGTTCATAATTGAAATAAAGAACTGATAAATAAATGGAAATTAAAAGTGCATTAAAAAATGTCACAGTTTCGCCCTAAGGGCGAAGCAATGAATGCGATAGCAACACAGCAATGTCATACGAAGTAAGGTGAGCGGCTTTGGTAGCAATATGAATTGTAGTAAACATGAGCTGATTAAGCAAGCAGGTGGCTGCGGCGTAAGTAGACCGACATGAAGAGAGACTCGATGACCACGAGAAGGCGCGTGTGAAACGGTGGTGTTGATGAGAAGCGCTTCCCGTGGGCAGCGCGTGCGAAGGGACACACCTGTAGCTCTGCCCTGCCGATCCAGGCAGCATTGCATGTGTAGCGTGCGTTGGAAAATGTGGCCCGACTATTACTAACTGAATGAACAAGCGTGGTGTGAGCGCGCACAAACAAACGTGAATAGATCACACTGAATGACTGCAGACAACGACTGTCAAAACGCTGGCAGCAAGCGCATATATACGCCGCAGCGGCGAAGGTACGTGCGGTCTATCGCTTCAACGAAAACTGAGCGGCGAATGCACGGCGCATAAAGGTCAGAGCCGTGGGGAGATAAGAGACCGTGCGGGCGAGACGAGCGCGGTTGTTGGCAGAGGAGAAGTGCCACACCAAGGACAGCAAGGACAGCATAGGGGAAATTATTCGTTGTTCCTAATTGAATTAAAGAACTGATAAATAAAAGGAAATGAAAAGTGCATGAAAAAAGCATTCCTTCAAAATGTGACAGGCTCCGAACAGAATCTTCGACGAGCGTCTGAGGAATATGAAAAATAAATGATAGGAATAAAACAGGTTGGCGGTTAGAATATTCACATAACTGTGTCGAAATTTTTTTTTAAATTACACCATCTCCCCGTAGGGAAACCCTGAGTAGTTTGCGAAGCAGCCATGGGGTCGACTCAAGTTCCCATTAGTTTTCAGTTCATCGTTTCCGTTAGGTTGAGGTACGTAGCTACCGGCTTCGCGAGCCCTAAGTTCGGGATCGGCCTGCCGCCGCTGCCGTTTCGTGGCAGCGGCTCGAGCCCTCTTCTCCGCGGCGCTGACACTGGCGTTGACGCTGGCGCTCTCCGTGGCACTCATCGCGGCGTTGCGGGAGGAGAATGAGAGGAGCGGAGCGCGCGCGCGCGTCATTATACCGCGAGCTACAGTGGCGCCCCCCCCAGCGGAGTATGCAGCGCCTATAGTCGCGCCTCTAACCTAAGCTGCTTCGCATTATTGCGCGTGCAGCCGCAGGTGTTGCCATTCGTTGCGCAATCCGGAGAGGAGAGGAGGAATGCCGAGAGGAGAGGAGATGAGACAAGGAGAGGAGGGGGAGGAGGATGCGCATGCGCAGTGCGTGTGTGGACGCCGCACGGCGGCGGAGGGAGGGAGGGAGTGACATAGCCTCGACCATAAGCTGCTTCGCATCTAAAAACTAGTTCACAACTTTTCCAAACCAGATCAAGGTGCCTGAAAAAGGGTGATTGCAGAAAAAGAATGGCGTTTTATTTATTTTATTTTATTTATTAGTTACCTGCATCGCCCCGTAGAGCATTACAGCAGGGAGGTTACAGACTTAACTAAATACATGAACAAATAATTACAATGCGTGGAAGAAAGCATCATTTTCTGTGACGTATACAATGCGCGATGGCAAACTGTTCCAATCTCTAACAGTTCTAACAAAAAAAGAATAACGGAAAACGTCACCCCTACAAGCAAATTCCCTGACCTTCAAACAGTGGTCCAGTCGCTTAGATATGTAGTGTGGTGCCTGAATATATTGTTCGCGGTTTATGCCTGTTTTAGAATAATAAATATCGTGGAAAAATTTTAATCTGATATGCCTTCTACGATCCTTCAGCTTTTGCCATTTAAGTTTTTGTTTGCATTCTGTTGACTGCTATTCATGCGCAGCGTGTGTAAATAACGAAGACAACATAGATCATGTTTCATAGCATGCCACGGCATTATTCGCGAGGCAAATGAAGACCTGGCAGCCCTGCATGAACCTGTGGCATTTAGCAACATAAGGAAAAGGTGAGTAAATCTGCAATTTATAGAAGTAAAATACGGCTGGAGGATGTGTGCTTAACAGTCGGGAAAACTAAGCATGATAAGACATATTTTTTCAAACTCAGTAGCATGCGTTAGCGACACCGCATTATAGAGGACACAAACGAACGCACCATGTTCTTTCTTTCTTTCTTTCTTTCTTTCTTTCTTTCTTTCTTTCTTTCTTTCTTTCTTTCTTTCTTTCTTTCTTTCTTTCTTTCTTTCTTTCTTTCCTTTGTCATAAAAACAACCACCCTCCTTCGTTTGATTGTTTGAAGATTACATGCTGACACGCTGCGTCAACTGGGCTTCCAAATATGCTTCGAGATGGTGTCTCTAACATCACATGCAGAATGTCACAGCAGAATACCTGCGTTTTTTAGATACACCTGCTAAATCTTTTTGCACCCCACATACCTGACATAGTACTTTGCCCAGGTCTTGTAGAAGGGACCACCTGGAATTCCAATGATATGGCCTCGTCCCACCATCTTCTTGGTGGACTTCATCCAGGCGGGGCTGCTCCAAGAGCTTCCGAAAAACCATAGGGGCTGTCGTGACACGTACATTGCTGTTCTGAGGTACGGGATCTGCGAGCAATGTGAAGAAAATGATACGCCTTGTTTGGCTACATATTAGTATTTTGCTTCAGCGTTGCTACGAATGCTTAATGTTTCATTTGTACCAGCAATGAAAAGATAGCCCATTGAATCAGAATGCCATATATCTAAGGCACCACGCGCTTTAATTAATCCTTTTTTTCTTCTGGGAGTTTAATTTACGTTCATTTCTACACATGGAGTTAATTTCTCAATATAATCGACAACTGAGAGTGTGAAATTGTGGGAACATTGAACTTTAATAGGCGCACAGACCAGGTGCAGATACTGTCACTGTCTTGTACGTCTGTTGACAGTGACTGCTTGTCATCTCGCTGTCTCGTCATTTTCATCACCTTTGTCTCGAGGTTTTTTCGTTACCGAAGAAGTTATATAGCTTAAACAGCACTAGGGACCTCAACCGTATAACAACTATGGAAAGAAAATTTTGTCAGGCCTTCAAAGACCCCCAAGATGACGTTCGCTTTCTGGTTTCCGCTAACTTCGATAAGATGCTATTGACACAGTTTTGCTAAATCAGCTCGATCATCCTCTTCTACTTTCTACCCTCGCTTAGCACGTCAGCAACACTCTGGGTGATACCCTGATAGGCTCCTATGACAACCAGTTATAAGCCTACATGTATGCGAAGTGACTTCTATAAAGAATTTTTTTTGGCTCTTCATCAACTCTGCATTGGAACATGACAGCTATCTCCATAGTTGATATACAATGAAGTGGTTTGTGTATACAAAAAATGTCACAGTTTCGCCCTAAGGGCGAAGCAATGAATGCGATAGCAACACAGCAATGTCATACGAAGTAAGGTGAGCGGCTTTGGTAGCAACAACACGCAGAACTGTTGTCGACGCCATCGGCGTTTTGCCCGCGTTAGCTCAAAATGCGTGCGGCGTTGGTGACTGTTGCTGGAGCCTCTGATATAAATAGGCACTTGGTGCCGCAGCTAAACGTCGCCTCCCTTCCCTCCCCCTCCCCCACGGCCTCTCGCGCGTCTGAAGAAGGCGCGTTTGCTCTACATATATGGTGATTGTAAAGGAGAAAAGAGACGCCTACTTCTGCAGCCCTTAAGCGAGCATGGCGCAGAACGCGCGTTTGTTCTCCGCCGCGCGTTCACTCCCCGTGAAAGACGCGCCCCTCGCGCCCTTTCACTCGCACATACAGCGTTCGGCGCGCGGCGACGATTTCATCTCCAAATGACGTCATACGGAACCTCACGGCGACGGCGACGGCGACGCCGACGGCAGAAATCTGCTTTTGAGTGTCCATATAATTGCTATCGCAATAAAAATTAAAATATAGTGTCGGATAATCCTGAGGCGAAATAAAATGAACAATTTAAAACTCATATCGAACTAAGTATATTATACGAATTTGAACATCACCGGCCGCAGATTATTTGGAAATAAAAGAATCCAAAGAAGCGCTCCTATAAGAATTTTTTCAGGGAGCACCGGACATACTCCACACATGAATAACTGCAACTATGGTGCTCGTCTATTACAAGTGCAACAAATATTGCACTTTCCACTTGTGTCTTCAAGTGCGCAGTCAGGATACTGCACTTCAGATGTGCAAATAGAAAGTTACTCACATGCATCAATGTAATTAAATTTCTTGCACAACAAACCACATCGAAAGAAACAATACATAGGCGTTTAATCAATGTTAATCCGATATTGCAGTATTAGTGGGAAAACGAAATGTCCAGAATACATATTCGCAACTGAGTTAAGTCCCTTGTTTAAACTCAGCAAGAGTTGCATCTCGATGTTGGTGCTTGACAGACGAACCTATTTTTCAAGCGAAGCTTGTATTGCCGCACAAGTGTTGGCTGCGGTCGTGGTGTCAGGCTAAAACCCTACCGAAAACGTGTCGAAAACTCGCGTCTCGTTCCCTTGATATTTACCAAAATTGGCATGGAAGGGTATGAATGTACGGCTAACATGACTGATAGGTCATGACATCAATTGTCGCAGTTTCACCTGAAAGGCGAAGCATCAATTGCGATAGCAAAGAAGCATCAATTGCGATAGCAAATTTGTAGAGAACTATACGGAGTAATGATAGTAGCTTTATCAGCTGTATAAACTTGGACATGCAGCAGCACCGGCAACACGCAGAACTGTTGTCGACGCCCTCGGCGTTTTGCCCGCGTTCGCACAAAATGCGTGCGGCGTTGGTGACTGTCGCCGGAGCCTCTGATATAAATAGGCACTTGGTGCCGCAGCTAAACGTCGCCTCCCTTCCCTCCCCCTCCCCCCCCACGGCCTTTCGTGCGTCAGAAGAAGGCGCGTTTGCTCTACATATATGGTGATTGTAAAGGAGGAAAGAGACGCCTACTTCTGCAGCCCTTAAAGGAGCACAGCACAGAACGCGCGTTTGTTCTCCGCCGTGCGTTCACTCCCCGTGAAAGCGCGCGTCCCTCGTGCCCTTTCACTCGCACATACAGCGTTCGGCGGCGCGCGGCGATTTGGCGCTGAGCCGTGCTCCCTCAAGGGTTGCAGAAGATAGCGCCAACCTTTCCCTTTCCCTCAAGAACCACTTACCGCGCGGCGACGATTTCATCTCCATTGACGTCATACGGAACCTCACGGCGACGGCGACGGCAACGGCGACGGCGACGCCGACGGCAGAAATCTGCTTTTGAGTGTCCATATAATTGCTATCGCAATAAAAAACCGGCTTGCCACTTTGCTTGTCCTCTCACCGTGATTCTACAGCTAAGCTCACTCTCCTCACATACAATGCCGATGAGCACGGAGAGCAAGAGCTCATCAACTCTATACCACTGTAGCAACTCTACCGCTCTAAGCATTCAAAGAAACAATAACTTTAGCAATATTAACCCCCCTCCCCCCCCCCAATCTATTCGCCCTTCGCAACCAATAAAAAAATGTCACAGTTTCGCCCTAAGGGCGAAGCAATGAATGCGATAGCAACACAGCAATGTCATACGAAGTAAGGTGAGCGGCTTTGGTAGCAACAACACGCAGAACTGTTGTCGACGCCATCGGCGTTTTGCCCGCGTTAGCTCAAAATGCGTGCGGCGTTGGTGACTGTTGCTGGAGCCTCTGATATAAATAGGCACTTGGTGCCGCAGCTAAACGTCGCCTCCCTTCCCTCCCCCTCCCCCACGGCCTCTCGCGCGTCCGAAGAAGGCGCGTTTGCTCTACATATATGGTGATTGTAAAGGAGAAAAGAGACGCCTACTTCTGCAGCCCTTAAGCGAGCACGGCGCAGAACGCGCGTTTGTTCTCCGCCGTGCGTTCACTCCCCGTGAAAGACGCGCCCCTCGCGCCCTTTCACTCGCACATACAGCGTTCGGCGCGCGGCGACGATTTCATCTCCAAATGACGTCATACGGAACCTCACGGCGACGGCGACGGCGACGCCGACGGCAGAAATCTGCTTTTGAGTGTCCATATAATTGCTATCGCAATAATATGTCACTCGGGCTAGAATTTAAGATGCCGGATGTCTTGTATGCCACTGTGGTGATGTGCGCGTAGTTTAGAAGGGTGACAGTGTGTGTGAACAAATGGACGACGACTACGACGACGTGACAAAAAAAGTGGTCGCAGTTTCACCTGAAAGGCGAAGCATCAATTGCGATAGCAAACTTGTAGAGAGCTATACGGAGTAATGATATTAGCTTTATCAGCTGTATAAACTTGGACATGCAGCAGCATCGGCAACACACAGAACTGTTGTCGACGCCATCGGCGTTTTGCCCGCGTTCGCTCAAAATGCGTGCGGCGTTGGTGACTGTTGCCGGAGCCTGTGATATAAATAGGCACTTGGTGCCGCAGCTAAACGTCGCCTCCCTTCCCTCCCCCTCCCCCACGGCTTCTCGCGCGTCGGAAGAAGGTGCGTTTGCTCTACATATATGGTGATTGTAAAGGAGAAAAGAGACGCCTACTTCTGCAGCCCTTAAGCGAGCACGGCGCGGAACGCGCGTTTGTTCTCCGCCGTGCGTTCACTCCCCGTGAAAGACGCGCCCCTCGCGCCCTTTCACTCGCACATACAGCGTTCGGCGCGCGGCGACGATTTCTTCTCCAAATGACGTCATACGGAACCTCACGGCGACGGCGACGGCGACGGCGACGGCTACGGCGACGGCGACGCCGACGGCAGAAATCTGCTTTTGAGTATCCATATAATTGCTATCGCAATAAAAGAGCACCGACAGCGCATCAGCGCCGATTCAAGTGCTACGAGAAGAATAAAGACGAAGAAAGCGCGAGGGCAGGTGGGATAATTCGGAGGGACACGTCCAAAGTGGCAGACGAGGAGGCAGACAGAGAAGATGGTGCCAAGGGCGCGGGAGCAGCAGCCATTTGAGTTCCTAACCCAAGGCCGCTCCAGACGCCCACCTGGGATCGACACCACGTCAAAGTTATTTCTATAGTCTGCGGTCGGCGAATGTCGAGAGGGCGTCCGACCCAGGCAGTCAAGTGTCTCCAGTGCCGTGCCCGAGCTCCGGCTGGCGAACGCTGCAAGGGCGTCCGGCCGCTGCCCGTTTCCACCATGCCTATACTCACCGCAGTGTCGATCATCACCGCCTGATTAGTACTAGACCAGCGTCGACTGTCTAAGCCTGCATGACCTGGTGAACTCGCTTCTTTCGTAAATTTACTGACCGTTTCGTAATTGAGCTTTCTAGATTGTATACATGGCTTGTCTGCATGTTGGCTTCCTCATCTTGACCGGTAATGTTTTTTTTTTCTTGCACGCGGTAAATACAGTGCATGTTCGTTTGTTTACAAATGCTCTCGTTTCTCACAATGACAGCGACGTCATCACTGTTTTATAATTTTTACCACAGGCCAAGTAGCGTCGTGACAACGACAGCGGCAGACGCGGCGGTGAATGGTCAGCTCCCTCATTGGTGCGCGCCAGCCAGTCAGAAATTCCTTTCGGTTGTCAACACGCATTTGTGTAAGCCATATCCTACTTCAAGTAGAGAGAGGGAGAAAGAGAAGGGAGGTAGGAAAGGCAGGGAGGTTAACCAGACGTGAAGAAACTTTGCAGTATAGCATGGGGCACCAAAATCTGATGAAGCTTCAACCGAACGTGACAGTATGTAGGCACTATTACGAGGGGCACAAAGACTTGCGCAACATTGTGAAACAAATTTAACGATATATTCTTATTCAGTTGAAAATTGGTCATGTATTGCGGATGATTACAGGCAATCAAGTTCGATTCTTACATCCAATATACGTGTCCCTACATACACATAAAAATTGTAATTCAATCTGTGCGTTAGCAACAATAATTAGGACTTCACAGTGTTTAATATTATTGTGCTGAGCAGGTATGAGCGGGCAGTAGGATGTATCGGTACCATATCGCCACATAACATGATGCTCGAACGTGTCGGCAACGTGAAATATTTTCGACATTTAGTAGTTTGCAACGAAGAAAGCCGCCGTTGTGAGACGAGCACTCTACTGCTACTCTTCAACAGCCATTGCATTGTCCGAAAAAATCAGAAAGTTCACAAAATAATTTTAACGGGTGACATTTATAAGGTAGACATTCGAAATCATAAAATCCTGTCTTTCGTGATTGAAATGTAACCTGAGGTAAATGGACAAAATAGGCCACACTTGTATTTTTGTTTGTTTGTTTTTGCGAGCGTCATCAATCGGAGCGTGCAGAAGATGATTATCCAATTATATGGCTTCCCAGATTCAGGACGCAGTTCTTTAGGATGCAACGATGCCCGCGCCGCCCAACCTACAGCGTACACTCACTGTGTGCCTCCGTTGAACGAAAAACTTCGGTTCCTATACATCCTCCTCCAATGTCCATGCAGTTTAATCTCATCGACCTATTACGCAAGATATATATCATGTATGTATTATGTATCATGAACAATAAGTAGGGGAACAGCTAGAGAGGCCCGATTTTCGTAAGTAACAATTATATGCATATACGTTACTATGTATCTATTCAAAACGATATGTATTCGCAAGCCATGTTTATGCGGCACAATAACTCGTCAATACAGTTGTGGCTTTTTGATTGTTTCTTGACATTTGATGTCTCGAATACAGATTTTACTTGAATTGAATTGACTTTATTTGATTTGCCTTGGACGATAAGCACAAGCCGTCACTGTCTTTCGCACGTGGAGTGACCGATTTCCACGACTATGGAGCTGCTCCTGAGCCATGCATCTGATTCGTTTTTTTTTTTTTTTTTTTTTGACAGTACCTTTAGCTCGAAGTCTTCCTCCGCGAGGGTGAAGTTTTTCAGGTCCATGTCTCCCGGGGAGTCGTCGTACGAGTACTTGCGCACAGAGAAGTGATTACTGCCGATCGGAATCCTGCCAATGCTGTATTCAATGCCTATCGCCAAGAAGAAACAATATCACCATGTCTCAGAGGAAGAAGTAAAAATTGGTTCCATTCTCGAAAAACACTTTCTACTTTCTCGAAGATGTTGATCAATAGCACGGTATTGAAAGTGCAGCAAGCAAACTGAAAAATATTTGCACGCGCCTACCGCACCGGTCGTATGTTGAAAATGCTTGGGAACTTTCTTTTTTGCTGCTCATTGTTGAAGTACTATAAGTTACCCTCGAATGTCTGTTTAATTATAGGCAAATGATTTCGACACATTTTAAATCATAACCTATTACTTGCTGCATGGCATTGAGTTTAAGATCAAGACATCCATTTTAAAGCGATGCTAAAAGCAATGGTGAATAATTTAAAACTGGTCAAGTATTATTTCCAAACACTATTTACATTGATCTGGAGGGTAAATGCCTATCAATAGCACTTACAGTACCGGTTAAAATGATAGCGCCGGCGCGTCGTTGTGACGTGTCAGAATTCAAGATTTCAATTCGTCCGTGGCCAAGAAAATCATCCCGAACCACCCCGACCACGCAGACCCTCCGCGTGGCGTAGAGGCGCGGGTGAAATAATTAAATTTATGCGTCAAAAAAATTGTAACGTAAGACTTAACCACAACCTCCAGGTGTGATAGCGTCGGATTGTAATTTGAATATACGAGAAAACATAATTCTGTTACGCTGGAAACTCAAATACAAACCCCTTTTCCCGCATTTCTACCATTCACCCAGCAGCGCGCCCCGGTCGGTGTTCCTTGTAAAAACACCATCCAGAAGGCGCTCGCCTCCTCGGCAGCGGCGCGCCGAGGTGAAGGTGCGGAAAAAAGAAAGCTGTAGTTGCCGGGAAGCCTGACAAACAGTCAGGGATCTTTGAATGCTATCGCGTTCTACTCTTAAAGGCGAAGCTTAAGCGTCCTCAAAAATTTTTTTCGGAACTTCTAAGCGTTCGCGCTGCAATCGTGACGACGGAAACCATTGCTGTTACCTTGTCCGGAGTAGTAGGACATTATAAGAGCGTTTTGCAGTTTGGTCGGGAGACTTCTCAAGTTTAACCCAGCGGCGTCTGTGAAGGCTCCTCCGAAGCCGAAGATTTCTTGGTAAGTTTTTGCAGGGTTGATAACAAGTACCAACGTGTTCTTGCCTGGTGGATCTGTTAAACAAAAACAAAAAAATGTAGTAGCGAAAAAAAAAAACATCTTGAACAAGTTCTGAATTCTTGTGTCTCCAATCTTCTTTGGAATAAGACACGTGTAAGTATCGAATGCACCTTTTGTTGCAATTTTTCGGGAACGGTTGCCGTTTCGGCCCATGTTTTATGACAGTTACCAAGGGCTGCCAACACGGGAATTCGGGCTGGGCCATTCAGAGGGAACGTCAGCTTCATTTTAAGGTTTTTTAGTGCTATTGCTTTTCAAATTTTACATTGAATATTCATAAAAAATGCACTAACAATTACGAAAGAGGCAACAGTGATTTGGTACATGAATTGTAACGTCACCGTCATAGGCAATGGTCGTAGTAAACGGAGAAATAGTGGCGCTCTGACTTCAATTGATTGATTGATTGATTGATTGATTGATTGATTTGGTTTATTGTCCCAAGGCAACACCGGGGCTATGAGGGACGCTGCAGTAGAGGGCTTCGGTTCAATTTAACGTGTACCTAAACCCCAGGGTGGTGGTCTGGTACATCAGTTACAGGCAACCATGCTTCAAGTATGCACGCAAAGCATTCGAGAGAGGACGGGCTGGAACAAGTACAAACCATAACTAACCTGTTGTTTTGATGAACAAGACCGTTTTAGCGAATCGGAGGCCAGCCTTGGAGCTCTCAAAGGCAACCGCTGCTCTTCGTGGAAGGGCTCCGATGTCACCAATGAAGTCGCAGTACGTCATGCTGCACACACACACAGGGCTGCCAAAGCCATAGTCCCTCGGCCAGCACTTGGGGGCTGCGGCTTTGGTTTGCTATATGTTATGATTGTTCACGCTTATACGCTAACTTATTATTTACGCCTCTGCAAGACATGCTGAACTGTTCCTGTTCGTCCGAGCCTAATCGAAGCGTTACAGCGTACACTTCAATATAGAGTCTTAGTCATGCTGTATCGTCATATGGAAAAGTATTTGGACGTACAGTAAATCTTACAGTCCAGCTAAACATAGCAGCTGCAGGCGGACATGCTTAAATGGACCGAATTGCCTGACGTCTCAATAGGGAGCCTATCTGCTAAGCTCTCGGTTTGAACGTAGCAGAAGATACGTCGAATTTTAGCAACTTTAAGCAGCGCGTCTTCTGTGTAAAGCTCGTCTTAGTAGCGTTACGAACGAGAACGTAAGTTCCATGCAACTGTAACCGGATGGTTTCAATCTTGCACACAGCGTGCTGGTAGATGCATGCTTTATCATCATATTCACGTCCACGGCAGGACGAAGATCACCGTCACGTATCTCAAGTTACTCTTGACCTGCGTCAGTTACATCTCGTCTCTGCAGATTCCTCTCCGCTTAATCGACTGAAGACCCCAGCTGCTTTTCTTTTCTCTGGTCAATAGCGAATACAAAAGCAACCGAACTATTATCAGACAATGGTGCGATTATCAGGCTACCAGTCAATGCTGTCAGGAGCCGAGCTACGCCCCGCAGTAAAGGCTCTCTGCCATTTCATTTCCTGTAGCAGGGTCTGTAAGCGACATTCCTAGCGAACCTTGAACGGGAAGGTTCGCTAGGAATGGCGCCTACAGACCCCGCGGAGGAAATGGGAGAGAGCCTCTACTGCGGGGGGTAGCACGATGGACTGGAGGGTAGTACAGTCCATCGTGCTTCTTGCCACAGCCACGCCCCGTTTATCCTCAGATATAGCTCATTAGACCACATTTCAACAATCCTTTTTCCTCCGCACAGCCAAAGACTGGAACGGTCTCCCAACCCACATTGCCGTGATGACTGCATGAGCACTCTCCGTTGAAAGCCTCCATCTCTGCCTGACCTTTCTTGATGTACATTTGTACGGCCACTTTCAATGAATAAATAAATTAATTAATAACTAAATTAAAAAGTCACGCATCCTATGTTTTTTCTTTATCTTGCTCTTCCTCTTGTGCTACGCTGTCCCACTGCGTTTCGCGGGGATCTCCGTGTCTGTCGCGCTGCACTGCAGGCGGGACCTGTGACGTATAGTGGACGAGACCTCTGGCGTCGTCTTTGCAGGCAAGTAGAGTGGCTGCTCAAATAGTGAGAATGCGTCGGCTTTCGTTTGAATATTTGATTCTTTTAGTGGGGTACGTATAGGTGCAATATTTTGCAGACGAAATAGTCACCGCGTTATCTATACACGAACTGCTTGTTTGTGCGTGATGCCTAAACCTGGTAAGGTCCCCTATAACATGCTCTATTGATTTTTTAAATACGAAGATAACTTTCACAGAGAAGGCAAGTGATTTATGTTGCTATACGCGCAACTTATTGTATTTTTATGTGCCATTACCGGCGTTCATTGCAATCCCGGGTGAGGCGCGATACTTTTCTGACATTAGCAGGGTTCACCGCGGAGCAGCATTTAATGCGGCATATTTTGGAAGGGCTGTAGAATGGCAATATTGAGTGCCATCCGTCGTTGAATGCTGCGGCTATAAAATTAATTTCGTAGAGCTATCTCGCTGTATCACGAAGGTGCACGCGAGACCACGTTTATCAATCCAATAATTCATTCAAGAAGAAGGAAGCCACTTCGGAAGATTTACTTTTTGGAATAATATAAATTTAAACGAGAGGTTGATGGCCTTCACGTGGCACCGCCTACTGCTGGTCTCACAGCAAGCAAATAAATTAAAGTAGGAAACGCACTGAACTACATTAAAGACAGTATAAAAGCACCAATCGCTCTCAAAGTTCTACACACTCGTACACAGAAGTGTGCACAAGACCGTGCACAGACATGCACAGTCCCACAAAAAAAATTAATTACTCAAGAGTCCTAGAGAACGCAGAGTTCACAGTTTTTGCAAATGAGTCGACCAGCGCGATGACCCCTAGCTACAAAACACAGCACGTGACTACACAACTATATATACGGAACTACAACATGCACGACACATATAGCACTTGTTGCATTTAGAAAGTCAAGCATTTGTTGCACTAACACTGCTTAAGAAGGGCATGAAAGTGTATACTTAAAAAGCCCATGGACTGCTAGCAGGTCTCTCAGTTTCACTGTGTGCACTAACGTATCCCAATTGTTCGAATGTCGCCGACATCTAGCACAACGTAGATGCGCTGTTCTCTACAAGGAGTATGCGCACTTACCAGACATGAGAGCTCCAAGTGTGGCTACGGCCAGCAATAAATTCTTCAGCATTGCTCCTGGTTCTCGAAAGGTACTTTCAGTGCCCAGAGTATATGAATTCGTCCTGCGGTATATTTACGCGTTGACTAAAATACTCAAACTCCTAACACATCAGCCGCACGGCAACACTACTTAATCAGGTTCATGTGATAGCTTGAATATTGAACTTAGTTAAGTTCATTGAGGAATATTCATTCGTCTCTCCATCTATTTGAAACTGACATTTCAATTATCAACACCAGAAGTCGGGCCACTTTCTAGTCAGTAGATTTAATATCTATTCACTATGTAAGGCAACGTGAAAGTATAGAAGCAGCTTTTGCAGCAAGGTGCATCATAGCGTCTTTTTTTTTATGTCACTGTCGGATATTTTATGATGGACTGATGCCAAATAGAATTCGTTCTTAAACCGTTCAGCGTCTTGTGTTTCGCATGCAGCCCCAGCGCACAGTAAAACCCAGTGGAGGGCACTGACGAGTTGTCCGCCTTTTTTACAGACTGGTGCCGATCACACGTCCGGGAGAAATACCCCGCCGGTGGCATTCAATATAAACCAAGGAACTCCTCGGAATTGAACCTTTGCCAAAAGAATGTTCTGGCCTTTGACTTTATACTCCACCGCCATTTCCCTAAACAGTGTGTGCAGCCTTTGTAAAATAAAGGTTCATTAATTTGTTTGTTTAATTCTTTGCCACATTGACAGTGCACCCTAGACGTGTCTTCACGGTTCCTAGGACGCACAGCGAGGCGTGGCACAGGAGCGGTTATTTAAAGTATTTTCCAGAAAGGGCGCGCCTCTGCTTTCGCGCTTCTTTCTGCAGAAAAGAAATTGCGTTAATTTACTGTGCGATTTGGTCATGTTATATCATTTAGAGTGCAAAAATAAAAATAATACCGCCAAACGGAGGCCTTGACAGCACCTGAGATTATACTAAAGCGGGCGGCGCAAGACTTCCAGGACACCCAAAGACAGCGGAGGGACGAAGGAGGGGGAGGGGGGAGAGGGGGAGTGGGGATAAAGCTGGAACCAGGGTGGTCCGTGCGTGGGTTGGTGTGGCCGAGACAGGAGCATGCCAGGGTGGGCTCGCATGCAAGATCAGCTGAGCAGATATTATACAACCTCGGGACGCGGTAATGTATAAGATATCATATAGGTTCATACGAAGTAGAACAATGTCGCACCAACCTTTATGTTGTTCTTGCCATAGGCTTCAGGTCATTAAATAAACGAGATGGTGGTGCTGGACGAACCCTACTACAGCGCGGACACGCCAAAAAACCGTATCCTCGTCGCCAAGTTGCCTTTGTTCCTCCTTTGTCAGCAGAGGTAGAGCTAAACATTGCATTGTAGTCACTTTACGCCTTTAACCACACGAAGACTGAAGAAACAATGTATGACGGCTGGCGAGATCTTGCGACTAGCGCAGCGAGTTTTCTGTGAACACTGGTAGCCGCAGACAATTGTGAAACGGCGCTCACTCCGCACTGCGCTTGCAGAGCGTCGTCGTTACAGCAGAGCAAAAAACATTCTTGCCCTGCAGAAGCCTGGACATACACGGCCGATGTAACCTTTGAGTTTCGCAAAGCGATGGTCATGAGTGTGCTCATGTTATCTATTCCTTCCACATTCTGAACTACATCGCCTACTCCTATGAGCATAGCCTACTGCTATAGTCAGACGTGTTGCCAAACATGATGGTTTGTCGGAAATAAAGCGATGTGAGAAGTTTGTAACAGCGCAGATTTTTTGCCGTGTGCTATCGGCGACTAATGTTAAAGACACGAAAGATCCATGAATAAAAAAGCTGGCAGATCCCACGGCTTGTGGGAATCGACAGAGAGAGAGAGAGAATCGATGTTATGCGAAGCAGTGTGCGGGGAGCCTACCAAGTTAGCGAAACAACCATGAGAGCACCACGACGTAGGCGGCTGTTTCATTATCTACACGACACACATTTCATGATATTAATGTCATGAACTATCATTTATGTTCCTCATACACTGTTCTCATACTATGCCAATTTCTGTACCTACCAAGTTAATGAAGCGACCATGACAGCACCAAGACGTAGGCTGCTAGATAGATAGATAGATAGATAGATAGATAGATAGATAGATAGATAGATAGATAGATAGATAGATAGATAGATAGATAGATAGATAGATAGATAGATAGATAGATAGATAGATAGATAGATAGATAGATAGATAGATAGATAGATAGATAGATAGATAGATAGATAGATAGATAGATAGATAGATAGATAGATAGATAGATAGATAGATAGATAGATAGATAGATAGATAGATAGATAGATAGATAGATAGATAGATAGATAGATAGATAGATAGATAGATAGATAGATAGATAGATAGATAGATAGATAGATAGATAGATACTCCCAAAGGGGCAAATGTTCGCCAAGAAATGCTTCGCATTTAATAGATTCGTTCACGGCTAGCATATGCAAACACCCTGCATTGTGCAAATCCGCACCTTTGCGCATCATTCGCTCTCCAGATCGCTGATTTCGAGGGTATACGCACAGTCTGCCACCGCATTTAATTTTCTCGCGTCATAAGTGTTTCTTTTTTTTTTCGGACAGCTCCGGCCACCTGCGCTTAACTTCCATTGTTGAGGCACAGGCATGACCATGACAATTTTACGCCTTTGTATAAGAGAGGTTCAGGGGTTTTACAGAGAAGCAATGAAAGGGGTATTCGAGTGCAGGGGCCTATTAAATTTCCTCGCGCAAATGCAATGAACGTCATATTCTAAAGAGCGCAAATAAATGCATCCCAGAATTATCTAAAAGCGACCCGAACAAGAAGATAGAACCTTTTGAAAGTGGACAGCTATTTATTTTATAACTTCTGAGCTCATCTTTCCCATTTACCGCTTCCCTCCTCGTTGTTGCGGCTAGGGGTAGCATTTAGGCCAGGAATCCTCCAGGCACAGGGATGAGCACGTCCGGGAGCAGGGGCAAAAGAAGAAGGGTTTATTTTACATATACGAATACACTGGCTCCAGGTATATAGAAGTCCACTCCATGTAGGAGCACCTTAAATGTCTTGAGCTCACTACATGTCTGAGCGCACACATGTGAGCACACGTCAGGACACCTCACTGCACCAAAAGTGTTCGCGTTTAAAACGGTCTTTTTCCCCTAGGTGACTAGACCAGGGAATCTGGTGACTGCGTCTCGGCCAATCCCAATCGTCGAACCGTTCGCAAAATTCCGCCCTTGACGTCGCACCGTTCCGCCGGACTCCATCTCCAATGTTGCGCGATCGCCCACGCATGCGACGCAGCCACGTGGCAATTTGGGAAGCTGAAGTGGACGCAGTTGCCACGGAAGTCCTCGACGTTGGCCCTTGCGTCATTTTGTGGGATCTCCGCGACGGTCAGCTTGCAGCAGCCCGGAATGCCTGGCCTTCACGGTTGTTACCACGTCAAGAGAATCCAGTGATTGTTGTCACCTTTGAAGGCTTCTTTGTTAATTGATCCATCAATAGTCGGCGCCGGGGCTCTGTCGGTGTCTGGCGGGTGCTGATGAAGGGGTTGCTTTGTGGGAAGCACCGAAGGAATGCCCATCGCCGTTTTGAGACGTAACACCGTGGTGTAGCAAGTCTGAGGCGCGTCCTTCAGGCTGACCTTTACAGCATTAGAAGGCTCACTTTTTCCATTTGTATTAATAACTGCTTGTCTCCTACTTAAATCCATATTCGACAGACCTGGTGCTCCCGATTGAAGTATGTTCTGACTCTCAATAAAAGTATACGTTCAGTCTACTAGTGCCAAAGCAGAGCGAACGCATTCCATTGAAGAGTCCGAGCAAAAATAATATTAAAAGAACATGGTAAATATAGGGAGAAGTCGCCATTCCTGCAAAATGAGTTGCCAGCACGCAGGTATACTTTTCTTGGTGTGGGAGGCGGCGGTGGCGGGTGTAGCCTATGGCGACCCGAGGCGAAATTGTAAAAAAAAAGAACCGAGTTTATATTTGCCTCTATTTTCACTGGCGCCAGGAGCTCGCACATAAAAAAAATTAAATTCTGGGTTTTACGTGCCAAAATCACGATCTGATTATGAGACACGTCGTATAGTGGGAGACTCCCGATTAATTTTGACCACCTGGAAATCTTTAACGTGCCCCCAATTCACGGGACATGGGCGTTTTTGCATATCGCTCCAATGGAAAGGCGGCCGCCGCGGCTGGGATTCGATCCCTCGTCCTCGTGCATCAGCGCATCACTACAGCCGCTAAGCCACCATGGCGGGTTTCGCACATTTTCCCTGCAACATTTGAGACATTTGTCTGACAGTTTGTTCATACACCTTCTTGAGTATCCTTATTGAAATACCAAAGATACTTTACACATATCTGTCACCAGTTACAAAGCAATATGCGGCTTGTAATTTAGCAGTGAACTTTTATATATCAAATAAATTAGTTCTATTCACTACCTCAAGATTCTCCCTTGGGTGTCCATATACCCAAGAAAAAAGTATATTGCTAGCTGATTCTGATTTGATTCAGTGTAAATTCTGCCCTGGCTACTGAGGTCATGTTGGCAATGATTGCAAGCAAAGTGTGTAAGCAAGCTACCGTTTGCTTATGCAGTGGTAATCCCTGAATCCCTGCTTTCAGCACACTAATCGACGCCAGTTAATCGCAACAGAAACTCCATCCATGGCTTTACACTGCCAACCCATGGCTTAATATCTAAGGGGCGCTGCTTCGCACACTATATTTCTCTCGACGCATACATATTTGTTCAATAATTCAAGTGAATGTAATGACGAACACATGTGTGGGAAGTCGTCCAACTGTATTGCTTTCAGTGCTAACGCGTTTCATTTTCCTCACTAAATACGCAGACAATCCAGGGCCGCGTTTTTCAAACACACAGGTCTGGTATACGCCGGGTAATTCATGCACCTTTCCAATCCTTGAATTCTTTCGAAATAATAAAAAACTAATCCATTTATCTCGGGCTGATATGTACACTGAGAACTAAGAAGAACCTAACTATAGCGATAGCAACATGCGCCGTTTCCGTTGGATCAATACTATAGTCCGCAACCAAACATCTTTTAAGCCGGGGTCGAGTCCATCCGAAACATATTTTTCAGCATTCTTTAATTCAATCCTAGACCTTCCGACACCATGTATGCTGGCACACCTGCTCTTCGGTTGAGATGAGTGGAAAACATTTGCTGTATAAAAACAACGAAAGAGCGAAGCAAACGCTTTGCATCCTGCCTTAAATGAATGGAATGTCATGCCAGTGGTACTGCATGATTGTCTAATATCGGGCGAAGGTTCTAAGGTTTCCAGATGAACGTTGTTATACAGCGTTTCTTGATGACCCTCTGAAAGCTGACACCGTTAATCATGTCTTTGATGTGCAGCGTGGTTTCGCTGTTGCCTCTGAAAGATAGAAAATAGAAGTTAGTACCTCATAAAGTACGTAAACTCTCATTGTAAAACAACCCTAATCAGACAGCAATGCGAATACACTGGGTATTTTTTTTTAATTTTAGCTGCTCCAAGTTCTTTAAAAATTGCCTGTGGCCGTTAGCACAATTATAACCTTTGATATAAATTACTCGGCCATCACTTCTACGAGAAATCAAAGTGCTCTAATTTCTTCTAAAAATGCTCTAAAATCCTTAACGCCTTAGAGTGGTTCCCACGTGCATGTTTATATGCGTTGAGAGCGGTCCATGGCTGCGGGATGGCTTTTAAGTGCGCTTTGTGGCTATGAAAACGTATTCGGAAAAGAGTCTCTGTCTGTCCAACGTATTGCATGCTGCAAATTGTGCACTCGAGCAGATAGACGACATTAGAACTGTCGCAGTCAAAATCCCCTCGTATGTTGAAACAGAAATAAGACAAGCTGCTTTTTGCGATTGAGATGGTGTTCATTTGCGGGCAAATTTTGCATCGTGGTTTATTTAAGGGTGCGCAGCCTCTGGGGGTTTCGCGCTTCATTTTAGAAGTTATGTCCTTACAATGTTTGCTACCCCTCTATATCCATACCGAGGAAGTTCCGGGATAACTTGCCGCATTTTGTCGCTTTGTAGTAATATGTCATGTTGTTTTCGATGAACTGGGGTTTATGTCAGGTGTTGAAGACAAATCTTTCAGGACAATATCAGTCTGTACATCTGATTGAGTAGGTTTGGTGCTGTTTATAAGCATGCTACTTTCTTGCTTCTTAGCATTCTCTATTGTATCGCCAATGAACGACGGTGGGTAATTCTGACTGGCTAAGGCAATGCGCAAATATTCGCAGCATGACGTAGTCTTCATCCCTTCTGCATATTTTCTTGAATCAAATAGCTTGTCTTTAAGGAATCGATGTTTTGCAATGTCTTACGTGGTTACTACTATTAAAGTTTAAGTACTGGTACGATATCTGTTGATTTCCTCCCAACTGACACGGCAAGATATTCGCCTCTACTTTTAAATTTACATCTAAAATGTTATTATAGAGGCTGACTATGTGTGAGTGAAGAAAATGTTCCGTTATGGGCTTATTCTATTCTCCCAGTTCCCAAAATTCTTCTTACGGGTCACATTAAAGGTAGAATCTGAATAAATAAAATTCGTTCTTTCATGGTTGAAATTAAGTCTTAAAAGTTCCCAAAAGTCAACCGACAAAGCAACACTCCTTTTCGTCGTCTGCCATCTCGCAAAGGAAAAAGAATTGCTTTCTGACCTTGCTACACTCTACAAAACACTTTTATTGTGTGACATTAAATGTATCACAAAAATATGGAATTCTTTACTTATTTGCGTTATATATTGGAAGTGGACAAGTGCGGATTGAATCGTGCGCAGCATGCCCCTGGTCTTCTCCCGTCCGGTACTTCCGGTACTAAGATCGCATGGCTGCCAGGTGAGCCAGGCAGATTAAGAAAGTCACACCGTACATAAAATCGGATCCTTTTCAAGATTGTTCGCGAGGAAATGTGCTACGCTAATCAAACGTAGTGCGCAGAAACGTAATAGCCAACTTTGTGGGTTCGGAGGTTGTCCTATATTCGCATCCAGGCGCCCGCCTACCTGAAGCGTACACATACACACCGTATGCCTCCGTTCAAACCGAGTCCCCGCACAAACATCCGCGGCCGTCAGAATCCCTCCTATATGTTTTGTTGTCGAACTGTACATGATTAAAGGAGTTGTTTCTGACTCGAGCTTCTGACAGGCCAGATTACCCATTATTTCACCGTATCGCCGTTAACCCTAACCGCCACTTAGGATGAATTCGCCCGCTTCCAGGAACAAAAAGTGTCAGTAATTACTTATCAGTAGACATTGGCGCTCAAGTGAAGACCAATCTTGAGCATTGCATATGTGAACACCCGTTGTTTTGTATGACTGGGGTGGCTATTTCATGTGAAGGGGCAAGTTGCAGTGGAGCTGCTTAGCGCAGTCATCAGCTCGGCGCTGTTAAGTATGTCTTTTACAGCGAAGCTTTTAAGGGCTCACTCTTCGATGGTCGCGTCCGGCAATAGAAAAAAAAAACTCTCATTGGCCATATGCTGTGTGCGCGAGTGAAAGCGCGTGAGGGCGAGGGACGCGCGCTTTCACGGAGAGCGAACGCATGGCGGAGAGCAAACGCGAATTCCCGGTGGAAGGGGAGCGGTGAGCGAGGAGGGCATGGAGGCACCCCAGACTCTGCATGTGCGTGCCAGCTCTCCCACTGCGGAGCATGCACGCAGCCCTGCCGGCCTCTGCCGCCGACTCTCTCTGGGCGCCAGGCGGTCGCGCGCACCGTATACCTTGAAAGCGATCTGCAACACGGCTCCAACCTTTGTATGCGCTGTGCTTTCGCCGCTCAGTTTCCGTCGAAGCGAGAGACCGCATGAACGTTCGCCCGTTGCAGCTGGCACGCTTGCTCGCGCCAGCGTTTTGACAGCGGTTGTGGGCGGTCACACAAACAACGCGCAGAACTGTTGTCGACAGCGGCGGCGTTTTGCCCGCGTTCACATCGAACGCGCGCGGCGTTGGTGACGTGTTTAAGAAGAACGTGCCAACCTTTTCCGTGCACCCTATGGCGGTTTACCGTAGCTACCATAAGGCCATGGTCCCCGTGATCACTAAATAAATGAAAACCACCGGATCATATATACTTCTCATTCTTTACTAGTTAAAATAACCGGTTACACCATCACATCTTACTACTTAGTCATAATTAGAAATGCATAATTCCCACCATAGTACCGCTTCGCTGGTCTTCCATCTCCACCCCAGTGGAAGGGCTGACAGTTTTTTTTTTTTTTTGTCTTTTTCTTTGCCACGCCATCCTCTTCAATTACCCGCAATTTCTGTTCCTTATGACCTCTCAACACTCTTCACCGACAAGATGAATTGAAAACGTGCTCAAGCCATGGCATGCAAGTCGCCAGAAAAATGGCAGTTCGCTTTCGTTCTATTTTTACACATTTCGTGGCTGTTTATTTCTCTTTGCTGTGAAGTAATGATCAGGAGCGAAAGCAACTCGCCCAAAAAGACAATCTAGCAGTTGACGGTTGCGCTTCAGCGTGCTGTTATCTCGCATATACACTCGACTGCCCTGCTTATGCTCTCCGCCAAACGTGCGTGCGTAATGTACGTGGCATATCCAACATCCGACAACCACATACCGGTGATTAACCCTTTGCTTACCATGCGGAAAATAGGTGTTTTTTTGTATGTTCCGGCAGATGTTTTTTCTTAAGAAACTACTGCACTCAATATTTAATGTAATACATAAACAGAAAGCCAAATGAATGCACTTTTCACGCATAAAATTTTATTAACAAGATTTATGTCATAAAAAATGCATAAATTGTTAAAATCAAGATTGTGCGATAAAATTGAACAAAGTTTGTAAAAGCACACTTGTATCTACTAAGAAAAATTGTTATGAAAATTATGGGATATGCAAAATGTATTGCCATCTATTAGGCACTATCTCCGAAAAAAATCAAAACTTTTCATTGAGCAGGTATTTCGCTACAAAAATTTAACTGCAAGCACTACAGTTGGGCATGCGGGCTGCGGCCGCCGATGTTCCGGGCTGGTTTGCGTCGTTGTCGCTTTCAGACTCAAAGTCCAACGAAAAGTCAGCGTCTTCTGACTCGCTGCTATTCGATGTATCGGTAATATCAGACGCAGAGGCAGCGAAATTGCGATATCTGCGATCTCCAGAAGCGCGCGCGCCGTTTTTGGAGCCGGAAATTTTTGCGTTCTGCTTTGACGATCGCCAAACTTCAGAGCGCGTTTAAAAATCACGGCCTCGCGAAAAAAAAAAGCGAACTGCCTAGAAAACTAAAATAAAGTTCTCCTCCTTCACGTCCGATAGCGCAGTATGTCCGTGAGCGGCGCGGAAGGTCTCCAAAGCGGCGTTTCAAACCATCGATAGAGAGCTAACCATGCCCAATGGGCGCGGTAAGGAAAGAGTTAACACTCTCATGGTCATCAACGTACGCCGGAATGCAACACAAATACCCGACTATTAAAATAACACGTGCAAGCCTAATAGAAAGTCTAAAAGTTTGTCCGGCTCTTGGACGGACAACGGCATTACTCACTTGTTTAGAACAATCACAGCGACTGCCGAATCCGGTCTCAAGAAGGCTGTGTGCTCCAGCTCGTTCCCAAAGAAGCCTCGGATGCCATTTTGCTCCAGGCTTCGAATCAATCCTGATACTGCCTCTCGGAATGAATTTGCTGCGGAGAACAGGAAATACTAATGTTGCACGAAGTGACTGCCATACTATAACATCATTGATATGTGTTTGTTGGGTGATTCCCGGATCTTACTCCGTTCCGACTTTCTGGCGCCTTCGCCACAGCACGCGAAACACTGGGAATAGTTTTTCAGCATTCGCGCTGCATACCGGAAAAGCGCTGTGCGATAGAAGGAGCCGGTCTCCGACACACATCTTTCATAAAAGCAGAGGCTCAACGATACACAGACAGCATACGCCCGATGACCATAGTGTCATCGGGCGTGTACATATTGACATATCGAGAGCTGCGCGAAAAATAAACAGGGCTCCGAGTGCTCGAAAAGAGGCAGTTCTTACCCAAAGTTGGACACAAACGCCAGATGTAAATCACGTGCCTCATTTAGTGTGTTTCACGGCTACGACCGCTCCAAAAAAGCATTTAACGTTCAATATTGCAGCCGCGCAGCGACAGCGGGATTTTTTGGAGTGTTTTGAATTATTTGTTTACTTTCTATGCAAGCTACAAATAAAATTTTGTGTGAGATTAGCTTTATGCCTAATCAGTAGCGTTGCCGCATGCGTAATTGTATGTAATGTTAGTTGAATCATGCGTCCGTTTTCTGTGGTTCCCTAAGAAACCTATCAACGAGGTTCAGTATTTATTATTATCATTTTTAAAAGAGAACAGAATAAAGTAATGCCGGGAAAGAAGGGATGAGTGGAAGGATGGAAGTGCGTGCTGAGTTATTCGCTTCTAGCTGCTACAAAAAATGGAAAAGGCATACCTGAAGTGGCCCATGGCATAATACATGGGCTGCTTGTAGAACTCTTCAGCAGTGGCATTCACAATAATGGGCGAGTCGACATAGTTTCCGACCCAAGTGGGCCCGCCTTCTGTGTTTAAAATGAGGTTCCAGTCCGTCCAACCAGCCACCCCGTGATTGAGGTCCTGCATGTACAAGAAATCAAAGCCCCTTTCTTTAAAAAATATGGTTGAATGCGAAACTTTCTCCCTTGAAAACTGAATCAAAGTCGAAAGCCAACGACCACGCAACGAACCCAAGAAATGCTGAGAGACCCGGTGCGATGCATATGTGATTTGATTGCTTGTTTAGGGTTGTATTTTCTGAACGTTGAAGTTGAATGAAGACACATTTCGTTAAGTTGGATGGCCTTTATTTTAGATCATGTAGCCGTTGATTACACGCACACACTCACACTTTCACAGACGACCCTACACTTGCACAGTATTGCCTTGTGATCGCTGTGACAGACGGTCAAAGGCTCTGCCGTTGCTGATACACGGGATCGGCCTTAAGGGCACGATCGCGCTCGCGCTTACGTTCGCGTACGGCAGCCTCTTCTGCCGTGCGCTGCACCCACGGCCTACCCATGGTGACGGCCAGGAATGCATTACGTGACGCGCGTAATGCAATGCAGATATGTATACAGTTCGTCTGGGTTCCGTGGCGTTCCGGTTCCCATTGTTCTTATGGGTACAACTGCGAATGCAAACTGTAGTGTTCTACGAAACGTATGTCGTACGCCGTTGTTCTATTGTGTGCGCAGATATTTCCATTGTGTAAGTTGGCGTTCCTGCAGTGCGTTTTCGGCGCTCACGGCGGAAGAATCAGTAAGACATAGAAAGCTTCGCTTTAAAAGTCAGTCTAATTGAAACAGACGCATCAGCCCGAGATGGCATTCCAAAATCCTGGACAGTAGCTTGACTGGTACCTATTTTTAAGCCTGGGAAAGGTATCGCTGAGCCAGATTACTACAGGACAGCCTTATTCACATCCTCCGCTGGAAAGCTTTCAAGGCCTGAACTGAATCGTTGGACAGAACACTTCCGTCACGCATGAATGGCTCTTGACGAAGAGTCTGCGCTCAAGATCGACCATGTGCTGTATCTAGAAAGCCAGATTGAGCACCACAGAGAAGCCTGTATTTGTGCACTTGCTGTTTTCGTCAACGTCATCATCGTCAGCCTATTTTATCTCTACTTCAAGACTCTACCACCGATTTCCAAGTTACCCCTGCGCTGGGCCTGTTGACACCACCTGCTGTCCTCGACAGCGCTTCCCTTCCCTTTGCGGCCATTCCGTAACTGTAATGATCCACCGGGCACCTGCCCTACGCAATATATGGCCTGCTGAACTTCATCTATTCCTCTTATATTCAACTTGAGCATCGGCTACGTCTCTTTGCTCTCTAATCCACGCCACTGTCTTCCTGCCTCTTAAGGTTACGCCTATCATTTTTCGTTCCATCGCTCGTTTCGCCTTGCTCGGCTTCTTAAGCTTCCTTATTTGCCGCCAAGTTTCTTCTCATATTTAAATACCAGTAGAAGGCAATGATTGTTCACTTTTATTTTAAAGGATAGGAGTGAGCTACCGGTCATTACTTAGTAGTGCCTGCCCTATGCTCTCCAACCCTATATCTTTAGGAGCGAAGCTCCTTAGGCTTTCACGATGTCCGTTGTCGCCGTCGTCGTCGTAGCTCCCCGTCGCGCACGTAGTGCGCATACCGACCGCGCACAGGTGTTGCGCTGCGCCGGCGTCGCTCCGAAACCCCTCTCCGAGCAAGCGCATGACGCCATGCGCAGAACTGTTCGCAGATCGCACGCAGCGCGCATACCGACCGCGCGAAGGTGTTGCGCCGGCGCCGTGCCGCTGTCGCTACACTTAGCACTGCAGTATGGAGGAGCGCGAATGTAAGCGCAAACGTCGTGACTATGATCCTACACTTCGCGAACGAGACGCGGCAGCCCAACGGCAACGCCGCGAAGCTAACCCCGACCTACCAGCATGAGAAGAAGCAGCACGCCGGCAACGGCAGCAAGACCCCGAAGCGAAAGCTTGAGCAGCAGCCGTAATCGTCCAAGGAGCTTCGGTCCATCATCAGCATTCACTTCGTGGATCGGCTGAAATTTTTATTATTTCGTCAGTTTTCTTCTCCTGATCAGGTTCCCCTTTAACTAATTGGCCTAGATAAACATGCTCTTGAATAGATTCTAGATATACTACCGCTACACAAATTCTACATTTTGGCATACATTCTTAAAGTCTATGACTGCATGCTGTAGATCGATAGCATCAGTGAGTTGGAAGACTAGGAATCACTGGTGCGCCTTGCGGTTTATGCACGAGTTCTTTTGTTACCATGTTATTTGCAGTGGCTTGGAATCGCTTGGATCGGCTTGAAAGTATTCTGAACAAGCACAGACGTATACCTCGCGGTGTTCCAAACGCCAGTGTTCTGTATCCCCGGGTGCTCTGTATTGCTTTCGCTGGCGTATGGAAAGCAATTGAAGTTATGCTGATATCTCTGTATGGGTGTCAAACTCTAAGCCCAGACGGTTAGCACGCCCAGCTCCAGGAGCAGTTTCGGCAATTCAGGCCCACTTGTCAAACCCTGGCCCCTCGATTTCCGCAGAAAAAAAATTGTTTTTCGTTTTTATTGGGATACGATGAACTTGCAGCTCAGCCTAAAGGGCCGCCCAATTAGACGTGCCGTCTGCGTGTGTTCGTGTGCAACATTCCATGTTCCTTGAAAGGCTGTCCATTTTGTGAAAGGATGTGCCCCATCGTCTCGCATTTTCACCGCACTGTAAACTCATAGACGAGCAGCCGAGGGCTTTCTGCTCGGGAGAGCGGTGTTAGGGCGGAGCAATGGACGATATGCGATATTGCGTAGGCAGGCTTTCTCACGCATCTAACTTGCCCAAACCAATATGAGCGTGTTCCCGATATAGCTTAACCCGAGGAACGCGTTTCGAAAGCATGGACGGTGCGGGGAACGCAGGGTGGCAGGAATGGTGTCACCAAGGCATTACGCGAAGTTTGTGGTATTGGTCCCTACCGGCGACAAGTTATCTTTTCGACCACTTTCATTTCTCTTTCCATAATTATTTTCTACATGTCAATTCCAACCATATATATATATATATATATATATATATATATATATATATATATAGAGAGAGAGAGAGAGAGAGAGAGAGAGAGAGCGCGACAAGTTAGCGATAAATGCGGGAGAACTGCGTTACATTACGTCGACTTAACGTAACGCAGTTCTCCCATATTTACTGCTAACTCGCCTCTGATGTTTTTTTTTAATTTTCTTGGCCCCCTTGACCTTCGGACCCGGAACTAAAAAAAGGAACGTTGATGTAGTACTAGAGTTGAATAAAAAATAGAAAAATAAGCCACGTTGTATTTTGGCACTGTTTCTAAAATTAATTAAGCTTAGTTTTCCTTCTTTTCTCCGTGTTTTTATTTTTCCTTATGTGCCTTCTTTCCCTCTTGCGAAGAAGATTTAGTTAAATGGAAACGTATATGGTTGCGTTCACGGGTTTCGTTCTCTCTTCTTCCTCTATATCTTCTGGGTGATCCGGAAAATTAAGTCAAATTGCGTTTCCTTTTTCTTTTTCTTTTTCTTACATTTCGTTCAGTTCACGCGATATTTCTCGCAGCTGTCGAGAGCATGTGTTTGGAACATAATTTGACAAGTCGCTTTCACAAGCTGTGATACTTCATGCAATGCTGAGTTTCTAGTTGTCGCTCAATAAGGCCTCACCTCGAGTATATCGCTGGCGTACTGCTCAGCGCGATCCCAGCTGCCAAGCTTGACTTTGCTCCTGGTCGTAATCTTGTATCCGGTGCAGGCTTCAGTGGCCAGGATAAACTTATCCGGGAAGGTCTCTTTCACTTCGTCCAGTACAGACGGGCCGATCAATTTGTTCATGTACCAGTGGACAGCAACTCCGTGTACGTACCTTGCTGCCTCATCATCACTTAGGACCTGCGTAAGGACTCATCTGTGACCTCTGAACAAGAAACAGGCTTCGCTGTTTTGTAATACTCGTATACACTTTTGCCTAATGTAATATTCCAGCGGAGCCGCGTAACACTAATCGTTTATCAAGCTTGTCTGGTAAATTATCAAATTTTCCGTATATGCGTCCGTATAAAAACCGAAGGCACAGAAGTCAGTATAAAAATGAGAGATGTGAAGCTATCGAACTGTTGTCAAATTACAGGGCATGTCTAAATGCACTTTTTTTTATTTAGAGTCATTTTGGCTCTTGAACGAAAAGTCGTACAGTGGTTATTTTTTAAAATTAATTGTGGCTAACGAGATGTTGGAACCCCTTTGGCATCGGCTACTTCTACAAAAACATTAAGAAAGACATTGCAGTGAAAAGAGATCTGCGATTAGATATCCGAGATTAAAAAGGGTTGCTCGTACTATAGTTGATCACACGTATTGACATTAATAAACTCTGTGGCGAAAATACTCGGACGAAGAGCGTGCACAACAGGTTGCCACCTTCAGCCCAACTCTGATTGTTGTGGCATACCAGAAACAGTGCACCAAGTCCTTTGCAAATGTTTGCCCACAGTACGCGCGCAAACTACATGCATTCGATGGTTCTTTATCTAAAATTGGCATTCGATCGCTTGTTGAAAACGTCTTACTGGGACTTTCGCCTGATTCTAAAAGCATTTTCAGCGCAGTTCGTCCATTACTTGCATTCCTGCAGAGCATAGGGCTTGACTCGCGGTTCAGAATATCGATTTGATAAACTATGTATTTGCGCCCTCTGCCCAAGTCGTCTTCCCTATAGTAACATGTTTCTCTTCCCCTTCCATTACCTCTGCGAAGAGCAGGAAGCTATAGAGGAGCTAACCTCAGGCCGACCTCTCTGCCATTCCTTAAATAAACTAGCTGTCTCTCACTGTCCGACCATGTCTTTTCCAACCATATTTTCTTCAGAACTTTAAGGTCCATGCTGACTCCTCTTCCTTTCCGCTACGAAACGAATTGATTCTTGTGAAATGACAATATTTATACAGACCCTTGTACTCAAAAGGGAAATATAGGTAAAGTACACATGCACCAGAAAGAAAGGATATGTTCTAGTCAATTTTCGCTTTCACTTATAAACGGGGAAAATTCAATTATTCATTTTTCGCATGTCGTATGACTAATCGTTCATCAAACTTGTCTGGTAAACTATCAAAATTTATTTGTATGCTTCGTATAACTCAAGTTACAGAAACAAAACGTGGAATACTTGCCATTTTATGAGTAAGCTATACATCGGGAGCTCAGACTGGAAGTAAGAGAGGGTAGGGTTTACGTGGCTGCGTAATACCGTCTCCATTACTAACTGCAGTAACTCAGTATTCTGGTCTATTTATGTCACAGATGTATGCCACATTTACTACGACGCTACAATCGCAACCTATGGGGTTTTGCCCGCTGTGTCATGCAATCACACTTGCGTTTAAGCAGAAGTGGCCATGTAATATGCTTAAGCAAAAGGGAAAGTTTTCACATTAACCGCTTGCAGAACTTATTAGCCAAACCTCGTCAACCTAAATTTAATTCATTTTTTAGTGCATTCTTTTTAGTGCATTTTAATGCATTCTTTTTCCTTAGGGTCAGAGCGTGAAGCTATCGGGACACCACATATTACTCACCACGTTAGCCCAGAACGGAAGGAAGAGACGATTGTCGTCGAAGATCATGACCTTCACTTTGCCCGCTCCATAGCCGGCATCTTCCAGAGCCGGCCCAAGATCGATCTTGACGAAGTCTCTCTGAGACCACGGCGTGAAACCGAGTGTCTGCCAGGGATAGAATGGAACAAATCCCGACGTCGGCTCGTTCTGTGTCGTCAGACCCCAGATGGGAACTCCCTGATCCTCGTACTCCTGCACGAACCTAGAAACATATGCCTTGATTAAGCAGCCGAGACGATGCATGTTTAGCACCAAAGAATAGCATTACGATTATTGCGGGGAAAAGGTGCGATGGCCTGGGCTGCCAGTTATATCTACCCGTCAGCCTATTGGCAAAGCAGTGCGGACACCATGATATCGTCATTGAACTAACTAAAACGAAAAAAATTGTATGAGAATAGTTGGTTAGATGTAGCGGTGCCCTGCTCAAGACAGATCATCATACGTGGTTAAGCAAACTTTCTAGAGTCGCTTTATGCACATATTTCGCTTTTCATAAAATTTTTAATACTTGCATTGCTGCTACTGTTGCTATCGTTGTTGTTATACAGTTGCTATATACTGTCACTGTTTTCGTTGCTAATGGCCTACCCCTATGCCTTCGCTACTTGCCATTAGACCAGTCAGAGGTCGGAGCAGAGCCTCCAGACATATTCGTCATGTTTATCGATATCACAACTTCAGCTGCTATAGAAAATACACACATGGTTTTAAGCTGCCTAGTTGCAAAATCTCGCCCAAATGACGCTCGGTAAACACATAAAACAGATCAAAATAATTATATGTGGCAGCTACGCCAGTATCTATGACACAGTCTTTTGATTGGCAAACTTACGATCAATCTATTAACTTAGCACAAAGTGCTTCCACGTGTTCAAGAACACAACTAAGTTGTAAGAACGCGTCGATTGTATATCCGACAACAAAAACTATGTCGGATACCATGCGCTTTACGCCGGCCGGTACTTGGGAAGTGTATATTTAAAAGAAGTGTCCCGAATGTAGGCGTAAGATTTCCACGATGAAGGTGAAATACAGGTTATTTACCATACTATTGCCTCTGCTCTCTTGAGATCTGCTGGCTGTGACTATTTTGATCTCTTTTTCTTTAAATTTTGTTTTGCCTGTGAATTCGTTCAATTTTGGCTGCTTAGGTGCTGCTTGCTACGTGTTGCTCTTGAAAAGACGGCGATAAAAATGTATCGGTCGTGTAAAAGAGGGTCAAGGTATCTAGCTGTAAGTACGGAAAGTCAAGGACACCCGCCGTGATGGCTTAACGGGTATGGTGTTGCGCACCTAAGCACGAGGTCGCGGGAAGAAATCCTGGCCGCAGTGGCCGCATTTCGATGAGGGCGAAGTGCAAAAACGCCCGTGTTCCGTGCATTGGGGGCACGTTAAGGATCCCCGGGGGTCAAAATTCATCCGGAGTCGCCCACTACGGCGTGCCTTGTAATCAAATCGTGGTTCTGGCACGTAAAACGCCAGCATTTCATTGAAGTCATGGACAACCATACATGGGAAATGGAAACAAAAAAGAAAGACTTTCACGCCCACGCCATACCTGACATGATAATTTGCCCAGGTCTTGTAGTAAGGCCCACCGGGTTTGCCCTTGAGGAAACCTAGACCCTCCAGCTTCTCATTGGTTTTCATCCATGCCGGACTACTCCAGGAACTTCCGAAGAACCAAACGAAGTCGCTCGAGACGGACATGGCCTTTTTGATGTAGGGGATCTGCGAAACAACGGCGGAAACTACAAGCTTTGCTGCTTTAAATGTATGCGGTGATGTCAAAATCGAGAAAGAACATTAGCCAGTCCGTTCTGTCACCTCAGTTAAGCTCATATTTCTTACCCCCATCACGTTCAGAGCTCCTTTGAGCAAACGATCTTTATCTTATAGCTAAAAGCGTCTCTTCACCCAATGCACTATCAAAAGCATTGAGCTTTGGGAGGATCTGGTCAGCCACCTTTGGTAATCAACACCTCGGGAAAGAGTATATTTGCGCCGCGTGCTCAACTGGATTTGTGGTTTCTGTGCTTTCGTACTTTCCATTGCGCCGTCATGGTCAGCAGCCATTCTCATGGGAACTGCGCAACTTTTACGCAGACCGTCGGCAAAGAAGACACACACAATACAACGGAGTGCATAAAAGTTGCGCTGTTTATTTCTTTAATGTATCTGTACCAAATCGCCCAAATATCTGCTCTTATGATGACGATGGCGTTGAAACGACACAACGCTTCGTGTCGCAAAGGCGGCTCTTGCTTATGTTGGATGTCAGTAAACGAAATGTCGGCGTCGACGTACTGTCGTCAACTTCAAAACGTCGTTGCCTGTGTAGTGCCGCTGTCGGCCCTGTCGTGTAGCGTTGAATGCAATCGGTGGACTTTTCACAGCATCGCAGAAGCGTTACAGAAGGTTGGAGCCGTCGATGAGAAGTCGGGGGAGGAACAGATGTCGCAGTAATTGAGTTGAAAGCTGCAGGGGTCACACCAAAGTCTGTGCATTTTATTAAATAATGTCCGTGTACAGCTAATGTTGGCATAATGCGGGATTGTGGCTGCTCCTTTTCGCTTAGCCAAACAAATACTTACCAAACATAGGCTGGCTCAAAAATTTATCACACCTTTAAAACAATATAAGGTCGGGAATGGCTTTAGACATAGTTCCAAGAAAGTTCGCACAAGCACACTGCACGTCACACCACATCACAGTTTGTCAATAAAAGTTGCAAGCCGTTCAGTGTATATCATAACACATACAATTTACGAAGCAATTCCTGACAGATTGTTAAAGAAACGGTAATTAGAACGCGCTCATGACTTCTCAGTCATCAAACAGAGGAAACTTACGTATCAGTGGGCAAAAATAGCGTACTAGATTGTTCGACCGCTGAAGAGATAGCGCCTTGCAAAAACCCCTGAGCAATTGCGCAGAAAGGATCTTAAACCGATCAGGGGAGGCAGTGTAACCTTGGAATATCGCCATCGTTTATATATACTTACGAATGTGTTAGAGTGCACGTGCTAAAGCGCAGTCGGATCCAGCGTCTCCTGATGAAGCCTATACTGCAACGTGGTATCAGAAACCAAGCTCTCTAGCCTCTTGTCTGAAGGCTTTCCCTCAGAACAAGAGTCACTTTGGCTATTTAGAGCGATTGAATTCAGTAGTCGTTCATTACTTTATTACTTATAGACCCTAGAAATAAAGAGGGTAGTTTATTCAGTTGGTTAGGGTGACTAGTTAGCGTTACCTTGAGATCGAAGTCTTCTGCGGCAAGGGTAAAGTTGTTCAACTCGAAGTCGTCGGGAGAGTCGTCGTACGTGTACTTGCGTACAGAGAAGTCAGTGCTAGCCAGCGGGATTCTGCCGATGTTGTATTCGATTCCTATCGCCCGTGGAAATGTCAGACACGGAACATTAGGTCGCAATGACATAATTTGTCTTCATCATAATCATCATAAAATGGTGCAGCTATTGCAATTTTCGTAAGTGGCAAGTCAGCTCCAGTAATGATGATGAAACAATCAGTCATAAGTACCAGTGGGCACACGCGATAACTTGCACATAGTTGAGTGGTATGTTGAATTGTATGGCGCAATGGCCAGTTATAGCCAAAGAGGGCCAATGCAGTAACTTGCACAAATCGTAGAATGGCACTGATAGGGTGAAACAAATGCGTTAGTCTGCCTATTATTAGTTCGAAAGGAAGGCTTGAGTATTTGGAACGCCAGGATATATAGTTCCGGATCATATCCGCCCCACCTCAACACTAGATTTTTTTTTCTTACTAGGGTCTAACATGCGCTACATAGGCCACTCACACCCAAAGGTTTCCCAGGAGCTATGACCTTCTGAAGCCTACGCAGATATTCTCATTTAGTTTTTTTAACGCTTGCCGTAGTCTCACAGCAACTATGCTGTTATTTGGCTGAGCCCGAAGTCAAAATATTTCATTACGGCCTTCGTGACCGAATTTTGATAAGGTAATGTGCAAACAGGCTGACCTACTTATGTCTGTGTTGGCGTTAAGAGGAAACGCGGTCGAAATCAGTGAGCGTGGTATTCACTAAGCTGTCGCACATAGACCACAAAGCAGCTTTGGGGCCTTAAAACCTAACAGTTAGCCGCTAGGCACTTCTGAGTGGCAGATTCGGCGGCGGAGAAAAGGACATGCATTTTTTTTTACTGCGATGAAGGACGTTTCGGATTATGAATTGATCTAATGGTTACTTTAATTTTGGGGGGAATGGCAGGTGAAATTCGTACTCTGCCAATATCTTTTGAGCGAACATGTCACGCAACGTACCTTCCTTGGAGTAGTAGGACATCAAGATATCATCTCGCATGTTGCTTGGTAGAGAGTTCAGGTTTATTCCGACGGAGTCAGTAAACGCACCTCCGAAACCAAGCACACTCTGGTATTTCTTTGAAGGGTTGATAACAAGCACCTTTGCGTCGTCATCTGTAGTGTCTGTCAAAGTATAAAAGAAAAATAATGAATTCCGTTATGGTCCTTGTTTGTCTCCCCCAGCTTGCCTCCAAATTGTTCCTACGAGTGTTAAGTGCAGATTGTTTTAGTGCGATAGCAATTATATATGGAAAATCCAAGCAAACTTATGCCGTCGTCATAGGCGTCGAAGTGGGCTCCACATATATTTAGGTATATGTATGCCATGTGGTCACCCATGCCGTACGTGCGGGTTATATTGCTACACTAATCGGTCACCAAATTTGCTCGAGACTAAAAGTTCGACAAAAGTTCGAGACTAAATTATTCCTCAGAAGTTTAAGAATGGCAGCCCACAAACAAATGTGATGAAACATAACATTCACAGCGCATGCTGTGAATATTAAACGTGCAAAGCAATATCAGTGCTCAAACCTGAAAGTGATGTAATTTTACTGGCGCGGCTCTTTACGGGCAGCATAGTGGAGCGTATGCGATGTCATTGCAGGCCCTACACGGCGTGTTAAAGCTTTTCAGGGTGCCGGAAACTTTGACGCACCCTCGTATAGTTATAACACAGTCTGAAAAGTTCAAGCGCAAAGCTAAACTTTGGTATCGGAGTCATTGCTTTCGCCCTACAACCGAAACGGCCAATTGTTTTTTAGATTTAAGCCCACATTTATATTTAAGCACACAGCCATTTTAGCTCTATATGTGCGCTACTTATGCCAGGCATATTGAGTAACATGATATCATGCTTCAACGTATATCGATCTTTTACCAGGTTAAAATACCTCTTCTGTGGCTGTGTATACTGTCTAGACAGTTCGAAAGAAAATAAAACAAGACGTTGTTCTTTCTAAAGACGAGGGAATTACAGCGGGAGCACAAAAGCAGAATTTGCAGGTCCGAACAGGCACATGTGGGAAATGATAGGTCGATAAATAAGGTCAGGTCACGCACGTGCTTCAGGCGATTGCAAAACAATGTGAATAAAGAAGGGAGTGAACGCGTACAGGACAATGTGGCCGGGAAAATCCTGAGCTCACCCGTTGTTTCGTTGAATGCCGTGGCAGTCTTGGCTAACCTCAGGCCAGGCTTTGCTGCTCTCGAACACAACCGCTGCTCCACTCGGCAGATCGCCGATGTCGCCGACGAAGTCGCACTGTTTAGAGCTGCAGACGCACACGAAACTGCCCCAGCCATAGTCTCTCGGCTGGCAATCCGGTGCTGCGGCTTTGGGTTTGAAAACGAAACCATTGCGAGTTAACAGAACGATGGTAATTCAGTCAAGCCAGATGTGCTCGAAACGTATAACGAGAACATTAATACAGGCGAACATTATATACAGAACCGAACATTATATGCAGGCGCGAACATTAACAGTAGGTTCTTGTCATGTGAATTCCCGGTACCAGGTAAATATTCTTTCTTTTAGCGAAACCGTCAAGTAGTGAATATTTTTGTTGTTGTTTTACTTATGGCTACAGTGAATACTTTCACCATTATCGGCTTATTGTTTTTGCATTACGCCAGCTGCTGCTTTATTTAAGAAAAGAAGAAATGCCAGGGAGTTTTTTTTTTTTTGCGCTTGTTCTGACCCAATATTTCAACAGAACTCTCAGCGAGCGCCAACCTGTCCTTTTCTCATAATGAACCCCTTAGTTTCAAAGAGAGTGGGGTTAATGAATGCCCTCCAGAAGAGGAGTTGAATTGACGCGACGCACACCTCACCACTTCACAAATACCAGGGAAATATTCAGTGACAAGATGACTCCTTTGAAATTGAATGCTCGTAATATAATTATTAACAGATAAATAAATTGAGTTTCTTGCTGTGACTCTAAGCATTGAATTGTATGCGTGGTGAAATGCCACGAGTGCTTTTTTGTTTCTATTCTTGTTGCCATCTTACGTTTAAAATTACATTATTGGGTTTGACGTGCCATAACCACAAGATTATTATAATGCACGCCGTAGTAGGACACTCCAGATTAGTTTTGACCTCTTGGAGTTATTTAACACGCAACTAAATCTAAGTGGTCAAACTTAATCTGGAGTGTCCCACTACGGTGTGCCTCATAATCATATTATGATCTAAGCACACAAGCGCTCTTGCATTCCGCTTCCGCAACGTTGGGTCCCACCAAAAGGCAGCTGCCGTGGCCGGGAATTGAACCACGTCCTCGAAGGCTTAGCAGCGCAACGCCTTAGCCAAGACTAAGCGACCGCGGCGGGTGCCATGTTACGTTGCCGATCTTGTTCTTGTGTATAAGAAACAAGGCTTGTCAACTAAACAACTACAGTTAGTCAGCGCTGTGTTGTCCCGTCTGGTAGCGCCATGTTCATCTAATCACGAACCAACTATACAGACACGACAGGCATTTCTATTCCACAGTGGCTATCTACTCCACATTACTTTCAAATTTTCTTTCAACCATAGTATAGCGGGAAAGCGGTAAGGACTACAGGTATCATGGCCGCGCCAGCACAGGCGCGTGTGCACTGCTAACGCGGCGACATCGGTGTTTGCAATGGCGTTTGGTCTTGTAGTGCGAATTGGCCCACTGCCATTCACTGAGGCTTCGCGCAATCTTTAACAACAGCCTACCTCTGTCATTACGCTGTACTAAGAATAAGTAAGAATATCTGTACTCACCGGATATGAGGGCCGCCAATGCTGCTACGGTGGTCACTAAGTTGACTGCCATGGTACTTTCAGTTAAGAAGTAGTCGTGCACGTTCACTGTGCGAAGTCGCCTCGTGAAGCGTGTATCGCGAAAGGCAGGCTTATCGCACTGGCATGGAGACAAATATAAGACGAAGGACGCTCCGAGTACGATTTTGACATGTGTACACCGAATCTTCCAAGGAAACAGCAAGGTTCTGATGAGAGTGAGACAGCTAAACAAAGGAAAGACAAGGAGGTGAACCAAGCATACATCCGCTTTGAACCCCTACAATGTGCACCACCACCCCAGAGAGGTTAGAGCTATAGAACCAGGCCTATTCTGATATTTTGTTTGAACACTGGAAGTTGTAAAGTGTTGTACAGGGAGCGTTCTAGCAGTGGTCGAACAATGGGCGTCTGTGGAGCCAGCATTTTGACAGGGGGACTTGCCCTTCCTTGAAAGCGTCTACATGAATCACTGTCCCTAACCGCCATGGGAAAGCAGAATTAGTGGCTGCCTAATACTTTAGGCACCCACTTATTCTGCTTTCGCTGACACGATGCTCCAGTAACGAGAGAAGGTACATTTATTTCGCCGGCAGCACCTCCCCCCCTCCCTCCCTCTTTTTTGTAATATTTCGACATTCTTCACTCTGGGTGAAGTAGGGTGAAGAATGTCGAAATCTAACAAAAAAGAGGGAGGGGGTGGGGAGGTGCTGCCGGTGAAATAAATGTACCTTCTCGTGTCAGCGAGCGTCGTCAACCAGGTGAGCTTAGTTTTCCAAGAAAACTGACCGTAAGCAACGATAGCTTTTCGAGAGTTGAAAAACGAGCAATAAAAGGATACGAGTATTGGATACGATACTGTAAGTCTTGTGAAAAGTTTAGAGAAAGAAAGATGAGATTGAAAAAATTTTGTCGCAAAAAAAAACGAACATCAGGCCATAAAATTCAACTAGAAATTATTACAGGCCGGGGTTTGGTGAACCTTCAACAGCGTCTGCTTGGAGCTCGAACCAGGTTGACCATTGGAGAGGGTCCGGCAGGGAAGACGAGGCGACGTAAAAACAAATAAAACAAGTTTAATAGATGGTTATGAGTGAGTGGTGTGCTCCAAAGAGAACATACAAGAAACGTTCAAAGTGCATGCACCTGCACGCTAGGGCAAAGCAAAAGTGTTCTCCACGTGGCTGCTGGCTGGCTTTCTTTAAAGACCCTAGATTTTCTGCTTTCTAGGGACTTAAGCTATCTTATACCCTCCACCACCCGGGCACTCTCCCCACTCCTCTCCCCCACTGCAGAACAGGGCGAACCAGACGAAGTAGAGTCCTCAGCGGGGGATGAGAGGGGCTGCAACGCGGCACGACAGGTTTCGTCTCTGATCCTCGCGACGGACACGTCTATTCATGTTAACGAGCGAGATCGTTAGGCACGCCGATTCCCATGCGTTTGCACGTGGTCCGGACATGGCCGCTCTAATCGAATCGTAACATAATGCAAACAATTAATGTTAACACATTTTTAACAGTTATTTTCTTTAATTTCTATTTTAATGTTATTATCTGGTCATGATTCCTTTAAGGTACTCAGTCTCCGTCAACCCAAACCGGTCGAAATCTTGTTCACCTGGCTGCGTTTCCTTTCCTGCCTTTCTCTCAGCTTTCGACAAGACATGCGGTATTCGTACGCAGTAGTTTAGTTTCCGATATACACATCTTATATTTAACCGAACATATCTTGATGTCGCTCAGTTTCTTCTAGCCTCCTTTCTCCATTTATTATTTTTTGTTTTCCTTTTATTACTAGTTTTCCAACACTACAAGCCTATCTTTCCTAACGTCCAATATTTTCCGCGAAGATTTTCTGCGAACCACCTGGTCGACAACGCCCGTTTACATGACATTATTTTCCGTTTTAGTTTTTCTTTTCCCCCCCTACTTGGTGGAACCGGTAGCACAACGCTTGCCCCGCACCCTCGCTGTCACAAATAGCCCTCTACTCTTTTCAACGCGATTAGCATTATTTGGGAACTTCACCCAGTTTGCGGTATGTTTGTTTGTATGTTTTTGTCGTATCTGATCTGTTCACCGCCACCTTGAGTCACTGGGCAGTCCATGGTGCCGAGAGAACTTGGATAAAAACCAACCGTTGGTCCAACTTGGGTCACTGGATATGTGACTCTTCAATTAGTATCTTTGACGCGAGTTTGACGACTTCACACCTATTCACCGTGCACGCCGCATTTGAAAGCGGTGTTTCATTACTCCCATCGACGCTGCATAACCTTACCTATACCGATATACCGTATGCTGAGTGCCTTCCTCCTCGGCATCAAGCGTTACACGCTGAGTCAAACGAATGCAAGCGCGACTGCAGGACACGTACATTTACAGTAGAACACCGTTGCCGGCGGTACAATACGTCGAATGGTCTCGGAGAACGAGTTCAATATAAGGACACAGTTTGCTCTCACTCTTTTACAGCGAAAGCTGTATATGGCTAGGCGAAACGAAAAACCGTTCGTCCCATGTTTCCATAAACGTCTCCATTGGCTGCGCCGTCAGTTACGTCGTTCTCTACGTCGCACCCAAGCGCGCATGCCATTGGCAGCGCCGTTAGGGACGTCGTGCCTGCTCTGGCCGAAACACCGGCTCCTCGGCTAGCCGTTGTCGCATCTCCAGTTAGCTCGGTATCTCGAGATATCTAGAGTTAGCTCGGCGTCGTGGTTAGCAGCATCGGCCCGCCATTGGCGTTTGCGTTGTACTTCGCGATTTCAAGGTTGACGTTTCGTCGCAGCCGAAGCCAAAGTGCCGCTCGAAAAACTCTCACCGAAAGCGGACGTTGGCCAAGGCGAACGCGTTCCCGCCATTGCCACGTCGGCGCTGCTCTGCCCGCAACGCCGCCTCCTCGGCTCGCCTTTGTCGCATGCGTTCGATATCTCGAGTTAGCTAGGCGTCGTGGTTAGCAGCATCTGCCCGCCATTGGCGCTTGCGTTCCACTAGAAACACAAACATGTAACCAATAATTGAGAAAGTCTTCAATACAGCGTCAGGATTAACCCACTGCTAAACCCACTGCTGTGAAGATAAAAAAATATGGAGTTTAAAGTCCCAGAACCACTATCTAATTATGAGGCATGCCGTCATGGAGGGCTCCAGATTAATTGTGCTTACCTGCGCTTCTTTAAACTGTACCTAAATCTAAGTACACGTGCGCTTTAGGCGCTTGTTATACAGCGGCAGTTGGACAAAATTAACCAGGTTTGTCACACTACGGCACGCCTTATAATGAGGTCGTGGTTGTGGCACGTAGAACCCAGAATTTTTTTTTTATGGTACCGGGTACGGGGTATGGAGTAAAACAGGTGCAGGAACGATTCCACAGTGTTTTATTGTTGTAACGTGTCAGGCCCAAGCGTTCTTATACGTCAAACATCCGATGTGCAGCTCATGCAGCGTAGCACCGGTCGACTGAGATGTGGTACAAGGTGGCCCATGGAGAACGTGGGAGTGACGCATCCGGTGTATTGGAAACGGCATAGCCCAAGTTGACAGGTTGGATGATCGTAACTTGTATGTGGAGCGGGGGATATAATTATTTTGTACGATTGTTTCTACACTAAATAGTGCTTGCGCATCATTAAACGTCACTGACAAGGAGCACATCGTCAGCAAACAGTGCGACTTCTTCTCACTACTGCAACTGAGCAATCAATACATGCAACCACAAATGCAAAAGAATAAACATATTATTCGTTTCCAAAACAGATATATCTTCATGACTGCCAAATAAAAGTCGTTATTGACCGCTCGTTGACAATCTTCTGAACGGTGCGAGAGCCAGACGCGTCCTTGATCTTCAATGCGTGTTTATTGTCATCCCTGAAAACAAAACAAATAAAACAGCGCATTGGCGAGCTGTGAGTAGGCAACATAAATCGACAGCACTCAAGAAATATCACTGCAGTGCGGATTAGGTCTCAATAAGCAAAAATTGAGGATAACGTTTGCACTTGAGCACTGACCAGCCATAACACCTATACGATTCCGACCAACGACAAAGTCTGAAATTGTTGTTTTCTTCGGTACATGGCCGATGAATGTTTAATGTTGATAACACAATTAGGATAACAATGCTAAAGATGTAATTACTAACACGTTTCTCAGCTTACGCAGGCGTCGACATCAGTATCTCTTGCTGTCGAACTAGCGGTGAAATGACTAATGAGGACGATTCAGCAGTATACCATTCCATTCATCATATACACGATGGGACAGTGTGCACGGTATACGCCTCAAGCGACGCAGAGGCAGCATGAAAGCCTATATAATCGCAGGATAGCTCCACGAATGAAAAGCGGATACTCACCTGTTCAACACGATCAGCACAACTGCTGAATCTGGCGTCAAAAATGCCGCATACTGGAGGTTAGTTGCAGCCCTGTTTTGAAGAGGCGACTGCTCCAGTCGACACTCAACCCTCACGCTGCCTCTCGGAACGAATTTGCTGCAAAAATGTGAAGACCGGTTTAAATATTTTCACTTCGACGCGCGTAAGGAGCTGTAAAGAATTCGAGAAGGTGGAAAAATTCACACATTTATTTGCGATGTTACGATAGAAATATTCCTACCAAGTACGGTAACGAGAGCGAGAAAATCAGGCCTAATAGAAAATCAAACTTTAATTTCCTAGGAAAATCACTATACAGTAAAATGACGTTCTAACTAAGTTTGAAAGGGGAGATTAACCTACTTCGACATAACGGTTGTCCGCTCTCGCCGTCGATATTGCCCACCGGGCGGGAAAGAAAGAGGGGGGGGGGGGGGGGCAGGGAGTGAGGCTGTAAGCTACCGCTGGTTAAATTGACGCCGTAAGCCCGCAATGAACCGTAGAAAAATTGCGAAAGCTTATTTTCTGCATTGTCTTCGTCAGTAAGATGATATGTTTTCCAATGCAATTGTCAACCGTAATCTATCTTCGCTGCCCTGGATCGCTCAGTAGCAATGGGCGACAGGTCTTATCAGCGCTTCCCGAGTGTGCGAGCGGAGCACTAAAAGCCTCTGATTTCGTACAACGCTCGTCGCTATAGAGTGCCTCGATGCGCGCCTATCCAGAGGTAATGGCTGGCTATTGACGCGGATGCTCGTCAATAGATGGCGTTATTGACTTTGTAACGTATGTACAGCACCAGAAACACCTGAAACGAATCACTGCGGCCGTATTCCTTGACGTTAAAGGTGCCTACGACAATGTACATCGTCATGCAATTCTGGACGCCTTAGAAGCTGTAGGAATTGGTGGACACGTCTTTCGCTGAATCGCAGCTATTTTATTGGAAGATATTTCTTTATTTTGACTGAAGACAGACCAACGCCGCCTAGATGTACCAGTCCCGGTGTACCACAAAGCGGAGTACTTAGCCCTACCATATTCAACCTGGTGCTCGTTGGTCTCCTCGATTCGTTACCGCAAACCGTACAGCTATCCTTATATATACGGACGACATTTGCATATGGGCTTCAGGAGTGACACGTGTACAAGTCCGCGCACGACTTCAGAAGGCTTCAACGGCTGTGTCAACATATTCAAGAAGGCAAAGCCTAGAGCTTTCACCTGAGAAGTGTGCACTCGTTGTTTTTACTCGCAAAGCGATGGCCCCGTATGCTTTACGTATTATTGTCCAATATGTACCGTACAGACGAATGCACCGATTTCTCGGCGTCATCATTGATAGAGACTTGTCTTGGAGCTCTCACGTCTCGTACATGACAAAGCGTTTGGCTGCCATTGTGGACCTTCTCGCGTTTCTCGGTGGGAAGTCCTGGGGCGCAACATTACCATCAATGCTGCAGCTATATAAAGCGCTATTCTTGGGCTTCCTGCGGTACAGCTTACCTGTATTAGGAAATACTTGCACTACAAATATCCGCAGACTCTAGAGTATACAAGCCCAAGCACTCACAACTTGTCTTGGTCTCGCAAAAACTACGTCATCGACTGCGACGGTGGCCATTGCCAGAGACTCCCCTTTGACAGTCTACATTGCTACAGATGTCCTGAGGGCACGCATCCGACATCCGAGTCGGATTCTCTCACACCATCTTGCTTGCTTACCAGCGAAGAGGCCACATTCAATATTTGCCAAAAGTGTTGTAAGACATCAGTCATACTTTCCTTCACAATTCACGCCTGCTACACGATCATCAGCCCAATTGTGGTGGCTGCACCGGCCGCAAGTACAGTTAACAATTCCGGGCATCAAAAAGAAAGCTGGAGCGCCGTTGCAAGCTTTAAAGCAAGCAACTTTGCAACACATTTACAACATCCATGAATTCCGGCAACAAGTCTACACAGATGGTTCGGTAAAACTCAACAGCTCTGCTGCTGCAGTCATCATTCCGGCAAAGTCTAAAAAAATCAAGCCAAAAACTTCATTTGTTACCACATCGACGGGTGCAGAACTTGCGGCACTCCGTGCTGCACTTGATTTCATTAATCAGGAACCACCGCAACAATGGACAGTTTTTAGTGATTCCAAGGCAGCCCTCTTCAGTGCACTACAAAGCCCAGTGCACCACGGACCCAATGGACAACTGGCGTCAGAAATACGAGAGATATATCATCGCCGCCATGACGATGGACACAACATAATCTTTCAATGGCTTCAGGACATTGCAACATCAGCGGGAATGACTACGCCGACGAGGCCGCCCGATCTGCACATGAAAGTGGTCAATGTGCCTTCATTCACTTTCGCGAACAGACGCTGCGGCTGGACTGAAATTGATGTCCCGTGAATGTGCTTTGTACCTGTGGGACTCGAACACTTTCACGGTGTGTCGTTTGCGTTCGTTGTCTCCAGATATACAGATGCACATACCGCCTGGATTACCACGACGTCAACAGACCATGCTGTACCGTATGTGGCTAGGCGTTGCATTTGCAAACTCATATGCCTTCCTTATTCGAATGGCCAACAGCCCCACGTGTGACATGTACGTGCAACAGTGATGAGACGCTCGCACACATTATCTATCTCTGCCCGAGCTATAATTCCGAAAGACAAGTTTTGTGCAGAGTGTTGGACCAATTTGACAATCGTCCACTGACGGAACTAAAAGCTTTAGGTTAGTGCTTCGGCAGAACATCCGCGCTGAAGGGCTTACTCACGTTACTAAGGTTCCCGCGGTCTACGGGCCTTCACGATAGCCTTTAAGAACGCCGCTCCCTACCGCTCTATAGTGTACGCTGTTTGTTTGTGCTCGTCTCTCTTTCTCTCTCTCCCCCTTCCACTCTATTTTTCTTTTTCTCCCCTTACCCCTTCCCCCATGCAGATTAGCCAACCGGAACTACATCGGGTTAACCTCCCAGCCTTTCTGTGCATCCTTTCTCTCTTCTCTTCTGTTCATCTAGCGTTTTTTATACATCTCATTAAGCTTTTCTTTTACACAACTACCTTGTGCCGCAACCTATGACTGTAAGAGACCAGGTCGTATGAATCTCTTCCCTGCTTTTTATTTTTTCATCAATACTCTAAACATGCATATGACGACTGCTCACTGGTTGATGCTTCCGTCCGCTTTAAACCCAAGCGCTCCGTGAAGGTGTACGTTACATACGGTTCTTACTGGGTGAATCTCTTCGCATTTCATTAGGATGTGCTGAGTTGTCTCCGGATCTTTGCTGCAGCATACACATGCCTCATCTAGTTCCGAATATTTGTTCCGAATAGTCCTTAGGCAACCGGCTCGAGTCTCAAATAGCAAGGTACTATGCTATCGTACAGATTTTCCCTTCAAATTTCTTTTTTTTTTTCATTCTTGTAGATCTCCATGGTCCTGGTAACAAATGTCTAACAGCGCTTCACCGGTGCGTTTACGAAACGCTAATAAGCTGAGCGATCGCCAAGAACGTTAGTTCAGAGGTTCTAGTTTGTAACGAACGATTTCTCCTTATTCTTCTTATTATTTTTTGCATATGAAAGGTCACACTCAGAGACCGATCCCGGCGAGAAGATCGGCGCGGCGTGAACGAATGACGAAGGGTCATTATGAAGTATGCATCGGGTCCATGGGCGCGAAGAACTCCTGGTGTTCGCACGTGCAGCACTTTATCGCCCCCTCGCTTAGACAGCATCCTTCCTCAAAATACCGCAAGCCACACGCTCTGTTCACGTTTGCTTCCGGCGTAATTGTTCAGTGCCTTCAACCAAAACACATTGTGATGACCGCATAGAACGCAGGCGAATGCGGGTATGAGCGGAGTTTGTGGAGTGGAGTGTTGAGGCGGCAGTGGCAGAGTGCAAGTGTGGCCGCTGAGACGGCAGTGGGGCCTGTTATGAGTTTGCCAGGTAGCAGACAGCTAGCGAAAGTTTTCGACCGCTGCTTCAGGTTAGTTACTAGCAGTTTCGCGCGCCTCCAGATTTCGGCTTAATCGACGCGACGTCTCCTAAATGCACGGTATACCTGTGTCTATACGTTGGACATTCAGCGCCCTTCGAGGCTGTGGCGTGGTACTGAGGCAGAAGATGCTCAATGAATCCTAATGTTCCGGATGGCTTTATCCGCAAGATGACGGACAACAAATGCTCTAATTCATTGCTGCAGTGCCAGAATCAGAGGGTTGCATACATTTACTTCATGCCCTTTTGCTGTTTTTGTACCTATGCCTTGCGGCAAATCTCCCGAAAAAAATTTTAAAAAGAAGTGATTGCAAGCCTTTATCATGGACTAAAGGAAGGTTTGTTATATCCATTTCAAGAAAGGTCTAATTTCGTAAAGACGAGATTTTAAATAGAATGACGTCTTCGCTAAATCTTATCTTCTACACACTCTCTCTCTCTCGGTCAATGGAAAATATGATTACTTAATTATACTCATTAGTTTGTTAAAAACTCATTTCGTTGTAGTCAGGTTTGACTGCAGAATAAAGAAACAAAATAAAAAAGCCGGCAGATCCCACGCCCTGTGGGAATCGATGTTATGTGAAACAGTGTGCGGAGCCTACCAAGTTAACGAAACGGCCATGAGAGCACAAAGACGTAGGCGGCTAGATAGATAGATACTGCCAAAGAAGCAAATGTTCGCCAAGAAATGCTTCGCATTTAAAAGGCGTACCTGACGTGGGCCAAGGCGTAGTATGTCGGCTGCTTGTAGAACTCCTTAGCAGTGGCATTCACGATGATGGACGAGTCGACAAAATTTTTCGCCCAGTTGGGGCCTCCATGTATATTTAAGGCAAGGTTCCAGTCTGTCCATCCACTAGCCCAATGAGTTAGGTCCTAAGGATAACAAACATATATATTTTTTCTAAGTTCCACCGGACATCAATAAAGTTTACTACCTACCTACTATCCACCGTTCGAACCAACAGCCAACAAAAGTACGGCAAAAGTATCACATCAATAAATTTGTGACATCTAAAGAACGGCTCACAAATATAAAGGAGAGAAAAATGCAAACGCAGGGAACTACCAGTGAAAAATACTGCATTGTTTGCTTACAGAGATTCTTATCCGATACTTATGTGGTTGGAACCACCCGCTTTAAACGCAATGCCGCTTTGCACGCACTATCGTTTTATTTACATTGCCAAATAACATGCACATGCTTTAATTGTGATCGCAGACTCACAACATGAGTAGTGACAGTTGGATTGCCCCCATTCGCACTTCTTATTTTTTGTCTACGATGTTGTTTGCCTTGTACGTACCTCTTCCCTATTTAGCGTGCGCTTCTTCTTGTGTTTCTGCATGGCAGCCCGTTCCTTTTAATTCCTTGCGCGGGACTTGCCACTTGTGTCAGGAATGAGATAATGCTTAAAGAGCGAACGTATTTTACGATGCAGTGCATCAAAGAGGGCAGTATGCGTGCTGCTCAAAATAGGCTGCGTTGTATTTATTTATTTATTTATTTATTTATTTATTTATTTATTTATTTATTTATTTATTTATTTATTTATTTATTTATTTATTTATTTATTTATTTATTTATTTATTTATTTATTTATTTTGGAGGTCTGTGAGATGCCGGTAATATTTTGCTGTCAGAAGATGCCGCCTGTTTTCGTTTTCTGCACATTTTGGAGAGTTTTGGTTGAACACGCTGCAAAGCCTCACCTCTAGTATGTCGTTGGCGTACTGTTCTGCGCGTTCCCAGCTTCCCAGTATGACCCTGTCCTTAACAACCAGCTCGAAGCCAGGACATGCTTCAGTGGCCAGAATAAACTTGTCTGGAAAGTTTTGGTGCACTTTGTCGAGGACCCATGGGCCAATGATTTCGTCCATGTACCAGTGGACAGCGACTCCGTGGACGTATTTGGCTGCCTCCGGGTCACCTAGCACCTGTGTGGCAAACCGTTATAAGTGATATTGGGTGAAAAATAACGTTGTCGACGTTTTAAATGCATTTGCAGATGAACGAAGTTTGACTTGATGGCAATCAAATCGTTGTGGCACCCGTAACGGAACTCGATGGCAACCTTTATTGTGCAACCGTCGGCGACACGTGGACCGAGGCATACTTTTCACGATATGCGTTTCACATGAACCGAAACGTCATTAAAGAACATAAATTCGAATACCTCAAGGGATCGTTACTGTAAACTGTATTTCGGCATCAGTGTCTTGCCAGTGGATCACAGCGCGCCGTAGCCCCACATCTTTGCCAATCATGCCAATGTCAGGCAAGCTGATAATGATAACATGCGTAGACGTTTCCATTTGTTTACATTTTTTCGCGCTTTATTTCATATCAATACCGCAAATTTACAGAGAACACACTTTGGGACATCTTTACAACGCAAATATATTACGAGACGTTATAAGCGAACCAAGGAGGCACAAGGAAGCAAGCAATTGCTAATGAACCGTGATCAATGAGATCCTGCTTCGAATGGCGTTTTTCTTTTTTTTTATAAGATTGAGGAAGTCCCTCAAGACCTATCAAATAGCACACAGGCATGCATAAAACGCATGGAACAGTCACAGCACTAGCTGGAGAAGCGCCCTCCTTGAAGCTCGTAGTAATGTCTGCCCGCGGTGTCGACGGCAACCTGCGTTCTTCTGCTGCTCTCTACTCGGCAGTCTGTCAAGCCCGCCGTACCCTGGCTGCTGTGGCGAGAGTAGACTTTGGTTCCGCTTTTTCAGTAGCAGTCCGTACCTTACAAGAAGCCATGAACCTGGTCGAATAAAGCTGACGCAGGGAGCGTGACGTCAGGCAACTAGTCTCGGCAAGGCGATCTCTTTTGACGCCACCCCTCCCCCCTTTCTTCAGGGCCCATTTCCGCCTTGACTTTCACAACATATGCCCGACATTGTTGCCGGGCCTTTCAAGGTACTGCTTGGTTCGTGTTAGTTCTTATTACGATGCCAGAGTGACGATCAGCCCTCGCCAACCCCTTTCCTCTACGAGAAGGTACACTGTTCCCCTTAGCAGAATAATTTAATAACGCTGACCATGCTGTCGCCACTACGGCAGTGAGGAATCGATCGAACATGTTATTTGCCATTACCTTGGCAGCAGTACACCCCGGTGGTCGCTAGCAACCTCGTTGATCCGTCCCGACAACCGGCCGCTTTCGGAGCATGCAATCTTGAAGTACCGGCCATGCGGTCGTCTAATTAGAGGTCGGTGAAGGCTCTATTGAACTTTCTGCGTTCCAGATAGGATAGCCAGTTATAAGAACTTTCATACTGCCATGCGTTCTCTCCCCCTCAACCGCTGCTTTCTTACCGCGCGTTTGTTTTGTTTCTCTGCTATTCTGCCACTCTCACTTTGTCAGCATTGTTGGGCGGTAAACCAGAACGTTCTCTCGGTCTACTACCTCCGTGTTTCCACGTCTTCCGATTCTCTACCTCCCTGCGTTTCCAATCTGGTTTCTCTATCTCTATCTCTGCCCACACTACCAGTAGCTAGAGATAGCTAGAAGGTGAGCGGGTGTCAACCAATCATAGCCTATCAGCCAATCATATCAACTGACGTCGTGAGCGCGCTCTCTAAACACATATAGTCTGTTCTGTAGGGTCAGCGAAGTCATTGGGCGATTATCTTTATCACTGGCAATCTGTGGATTCGGAGGTCGAATCCTGGTGGCTCAGTGGACTTTGACATTATTGCGACGGTCACCGGCAGACATCCAAATGAGTAGGAGTGTGGGCAGTAGAACATCGTTCAGCGCCATACTGTGCAAAAGCAGAACTCCTAGATTTGTGCTATCTTTTTTTTTTGCGTTATGCAACGTGCAAACCGACATTCGGAAGGATAATGTATCATTTCTTGGTACTAGCGGTGTCTATATCAACATTTCATGATAAAATTAAAATTATATTCTGAACTATATGCAATTCATTAAAAAAATCATAATAAACGCTTTTACTGTGAGAGAACATTTTCGCACAACGCAATCACTAGGCGTCGAAATGATCGCAGATATGTACCACGTCTGCCCAGTGTGGAAGAACGACGCGATTGTCGTCGAGGATCATCAGTTGCAGCTTGTCCGCGCCATAGCCAGCCTCAACCAGTGCCGGCCCCAGGTCGAGCTTGACGAAATCCCTCTGCGTCTTCGGTGTAAAACCCAGCGTTTGCCAGGGAAAGCCCGGTATGAAGCCCGTCGTTGGTTCATTCTGAGTTGTCAGGCCCCAGATTGGAATGCCACTACGCTCATACTCCTGCACAAACCTGAAAGCCCGCTGAGAATGCAAAGAGAGAGAGAGAGAGTGAGAGTGATCAGTTACCGAACTTGATCAGGACATAAGAATGAACTGTTAGGTTATTGGTGTGTGAGGTTCTAACGGTGTTAATATCTGTGTGGCACTGGATTAGGCCTCACTTATACGCGCCTTAATTTTTTTTTGAAGCATTTGTTTGCACACCGCAGTAACCCAACCGGATGTTCGTAATATCATGTCTGTGTATAAACTTCACCCTGCACCCACCAACAAAATTCAGTTGGAAATTTGAGAGACAGAGAAATAAGATTTATTAGTACCAAAGGAACCAAAGCCCAAGAGCTTGTGTCTCGCTCATCACGCGTTCCCTAGTTGGAGCACAAAAGCTGCCGCTATGGAATTATTACTGCGCTTGCAAATGCCCGCAGCTTTCTGTGATACTCACATTCCTTTCAGCAGCTGATTGGTAATATTGGTGTGAAGGAGTAACTATAGAAATCAACTGATACGCACATAGTGTAGTGCGAGAGGTGCTACAACTAGGCCAAAAGCAATGTTTGTAGACATAACAAAGCATGATTTGTACTTAGCAAAACGTAACTCGGTTAGAAACACCCTGAAGATACATGAGAGAGCAAAGCCGGCACTCCAAATGTTTTACTTGTTTTCTTGCACAATCTTTCGCGAACTGTGCTTAATCTGACGTAATGTGCACCCTGCCATTCCTCATATCCTCGCATAAATATTTATTCACCTAGGTAAAACATAAATATCAAGTTGCCGTTCTGCCAGTCATTTATCTTTTCATGTGATGTTCCTTGGTTAAACATAGCGATACTATTTTCTTTCTCTACTTCGCACCTTTGATTTCGCTTGTATTTGATTAGTTAGCCTTAGCGTTAAATAAATATACCGGTCCTTGAATGCCTAATCCTTTCACGCTGGTATAGATTATGCGACAGCCTTACGCAAGCGCATACAGGTGCATGTAATAAATACCTGACATAATACTTTGCCCACGCCTTGTAATAGGCACCTCCCGGTTCACCCTTGAGAACCCCTTGGCCCTCCAGCATGTTGCTGGTTTTCATCCAAGATGGGCTGCTCCAAGCGCTCCCGAAGAACCATATGGGCTCGCTAGACAGGGACATGGCCTTTTTGATGTACGGAATCTGCGAAGAAAGGCATCGAGATTTCTCATCAAACTTACCTCTGTTCTTCCTGGCACTGATATATATGAGCTCAAAATTGAGGAACAACCATTTCATCGATGGTATTCATTTAACAACAAGAGCTGGTAAATCAAATAAGACTGTTTCAAGCTATAAATAAATTACGTTAGAAATTAATAAACAGTTCCCATGTCAAGCACAGAGGTCAGAAATACAATTATTGGCCATTTTAAGCAGATAAGTGCTCACACGCAACTGGTATCTTATATTTATTTATTACATGTCTGCATTGTATATTAGGTGCTACTTGCTCTGTGAGCTGTTTACGCACTTATCTCATACTTGAACTTAAGGCAAATTGGGATTGTATGTTGCTTCTATTTGCATCTTTCATTTGCGTCTCCTATTTGCGTAAAACATTGGGACATCGTAAATAGAAAGCTCAGGATGTACGTATAGAACACGGATTCGGTAATGTCTATGTTATCAAGCTACGAAGCTTCACGTGTAATAATCAGGCCTGAAATATGTTTATATTTCAAGTGTCCCAAGTAAGCTCATTTGAGAGCGAGGCATGACAAGTATTAGCGAAGTCAAGATAATTATGTAAACAAAGAAATAGAAAAACGCGGCCTTTTAAAAGGAACATTGATATCAGAGGGCAATTTCAAACTTGGCACATAAATTCATGCCACCGTGCACAAAAATATCATATCTCCTTCGCTGTCTTTGTGTAGCCGGCTCAAAGGCAGCCTATTTTTCTTCATTCCTCCGCTTATTAACAAGAACATTTAAAGTTTAATCTTGTACATTCTTTTGATTTATTTTATTCACTCAATCGTATGGATAATTTATCGAGTAAAAGCACAGAGCGTGCATTTATTAATTTAATTCCTTGATTACTACGCGAAAATAATAGCTTTTCAGAGGCCCAAGAAAAAGAAATGTCGCAGTTTAACCCGAAAGACGAAGCATCAATTGCGATAGCAAATTAGTGGACAGCTATACGAAGTAGGGATAGTAGTTTTATCGGCTGCATAAACTGGGGCACATTCGCTTACTAACTGAATTAACAAGCGTGGTGTCAGCGTGCACAAGCAAACATAGATAAATCACACTCGATGACCGCAGACTACCACTCTCAAAATGCTGGCGTGCGCAAGCGCGCCCGCCGCAGCGAGCGAAGGTTCATGCGGTCTATCGCTTCAACGGAAACTGAGCGGCGAAAGCACAGCGCACACAAAGGTCAGAGCCATGTGGAGATCGCTTTCAAGATATGGTGCCCGCGACAGCCCGCACCGACGCAAAGTACAAGTGCGCAGTTGTTGGCAGAGTTTAAGCTGCCCCTCCCCCTCCCTCCCACGCTGCCTTCCCGCTTTCCTCCTTTCTCGTGGGCGATTGAGTCGCCAGTTACCCTTGCGCCCGGTTGCAAGATACGCATTTGGTGCCGCAGCTCAGCGACGCCCCTCCCCCTCCCTCCCATACCCCTACGGCTTTCGCGCGACGGAAAAAATGTCACAGTTTCGCCCTAAGGGCGAAGCAATGAATGCGATAGCAACACAGCAATGTAATACGAAGTAAGGTGAGCGGCTTTGGTAGCAATATGAATTGTAGTAAACATGAGCTGATTAAGTAAGCAGGTGTGCTGCGGCGTAAGTAGACCGACATGAAGAGAGACTCGATGACCACGAGAAGGCGCGTATGAAACGGTGGTGTTGATGAGAAGCGCTTCCCGTGGGCAGCGCGTGCGAAGGGACACACCTGTAGCGCTGCACTGCCGACCCAGGCAGTATTGCATGTGTAGCGTGCGTTGGAAAATGTGGCCCGACTATTAATAACTGATTGAACAAGCGTGGTGTGAGCGCGCACAAACAAACATGAATAGATCACACTGAATGACTGCAGACAACGACTGTCAAAACGCTGGCAGCAAGCGCATACGCCGCAGCAACGGGCGAAGGTACGTGCGGTCTTTCGCTTCAACGGAAACTGAGCGGCGAATGCACGGCGCATAAAGGTCAGAGCCGTGTGGAGATAAGCGACGGTGCGAGTGAGCGACGAGCGCGGTTGTTGGCAGAGTGTAAGTGCCCCCCCCCCCCCCCGCTCCCTCCGGCGCTGGCTTTCCGCTTCCTTGCTTGCGCGTGGGAGATTGAGTGCGTTCGCTCTCCGTGATAGCGCGCGTCCCCGCACGCTTCCGCTCGGGCATATGGCGCGCGGCGAAGATTTTATCTATACGGAACCTCACGGCGATGGCGACGGCGACGCCGACGGCAGAAATCCGGTTGAAGTGTCCATATAATTGCTATCGCAATAAAAGTGGCGTTTCCTCTCCGCCGTGCGTTCGCTCTCCGTGAAAGCACGCGTCCACCGCGCGCTTTCACTGTCACATACTGCGCGCGGCGACGATACGTTACCTCACAGCGGTGACAACGACGGCGACGGCGACGCCGACGGCAGAAATCCGCTTGAAGTGTCCATATAATTGCTATCGCAATAAAAGAATTCTGTTGCCACCGACAACGCTTTAGCTAAAAATGCAGCAATATAAGTTGCACAAAACTAATTGGTGTTTCCAAAAATATAAGTTGCAAAGGAAAAAAATGAAATATTGAGTAAATAATTCGCGATGCTGACATTTTTGTAATCGCATGAAAAAGAAATAGCTATCTCCGCCCGAAGGTGAAGCATTGCAAGCGAAATCCAGTTTTAGCGTTGCGCTGAAGGCGTCTCAGAACGCTGCCGTGATGAGGAGCGCCATCAGCGGTCTTGCCGCCGTTGCATCTCGATACTGCACTTGCTGAGGATCCTCCCCAGCCGTCGGTAGCCGTGGCGTGCGACTCTAAGCCAGTGTTCCAGGCCCTAGTTAACCTAGTTAGGCAGGACTTAGGGGGGCGCTGCTGCTTGCCAAGCTAATGGCTCTTGCCACCACCGGAATCACTATATCTTACCACTGGCTGCCCTCATACGTCGGGATAGTCGGTAACGATTGACCTAGTGCGTACCCATCCCCCTGCGCTGCGAAACCTGCTGGAATTTGAAGATTCAACTGCGATCACCACTTTGTGAGCACCCGCTACAACGCTGGCCCCTTTCCTGAGCCCCGCCATGTGTTCTCTTCTGCACATGGTGGAGTCTACTATCTCTTATCCACCCTCTTGCTCTATCCACTTTCACCTCCCACTCCCTCTCCCCTGACGACGCTTCAACGCGCTCCCTCAGGGATTGTAGAGTTAAGCGTAATTTTCTTCTATAGATCACTATCATGATATCGCACGGAATGATCGACCGAAAGCCGGTGCCATTTGTCAGTGCCCGAAGAAAGGATTAAATATAGTTAGCTTGACGTTAATAGTCCACTCCGCTCAGACCAATGCATGCACCACGGTGGGGTATGCACACAGCTACTCAGCAGGAAGGCTAATGTGTATGCGCGCAACGTTCGTGTCAGCAGGGGCAGCGTTTTTGCTACGCGTTTTTTACGCCAGCGTTTTTTACGCATTCGCCATGGCGGCCGCATTTCGCCCACTTGGGCTTCGTCGCTTTTCCAGCCAAACACACTACACGTCTACGAAGACCTCCTAGCACAGTAACTGTATTCGCGATCTTCACTGTCGAACTCCAGCAGCTATACTGCACGAGCACGATTCTGAACAACCAGGGTCAAAACAGCGACGTGCGGGACGTTTCAGACTCAAGAACAAAATCGAAACTGTTCTAACCAGCGTGAACGTGCTCAGTTATACATGTGGGACGTGCGGCAGACCATTTTAAGTATGATTTAGAGAAATGAAACCGCTCAGAGTCGAAGCTGTCCACGTTTTAAAGCGGCCCAGGCTTTCTTCTAATTATTACCCTTCGACGCTGTGGAATCGTAATTCTTACGATTGAAGTCCTCTGCCTTAATGTTGAAAATCTAGGTCGTGCATGTGTAAAGTCACTGACTACTTGCTAAAAACCAAGAGCGTAGGCCGTTGCGCTAATATCTCTAATCGAATGCTAGTTTTGTCGGTTGCATTTGTATTACCTTGAGATCAAGATCTTCCGGGGCAAGCGTGAAGTTGTTGAGCTCGAAGTCGCCGGGTGTATCGTCATACGTGTACTTGCGTGCGGAGAAATCACAGCTAGCCAATGGAATCCTGCCGATGGTGTACCCAAGTCCTAAAAACAAACATTGAATAAAACTTTCTAAAGTTCACGGAATTGCTTGCGGAGCACAGAACACCGAGGGAGAGTAAGTTCTAATACCCGAGTTCTAACACGGGTTGAGAGCGTGTAAGAGCGACAAGTATAATTAAATTTTTCGAAGAAATTATCACGCGTATATTGTCTTGCTCTTTGGTCGGTGACTTTTCTTCACCGGATTGTCACTCTTATCTCGGCGCAAGGCATGCACGAATACTGTATCCAAAAATTCTTGAATGCTGCTACAAATTTTGTAGCGAGAGTCCTCTCTAACCAGATCTCGTGCGCGACGCGAGTGCTGTTGCAGTGCATTCTAGAATGTTAGCGAGTACAGGCGATTAATCTGGAATAGCGGACAGACTTGACCGGAGCGATCATATTTTGACGACCGACGATTATCCTCGCCGCTATCGTTGTGCTTTAAGTGGTACTTGCTTTGTTTTTTTTCTTGGGGGGGGGGGGGGGGGGGGGCAAATGTTCGCCTAATTAAGAGTGAATCACAGTTTTAGTACTCACTGGCCCTTCACCGTCACTACAACGTGACAATATATTGTACCTCTCAATGCTTGCCAGTCAACTTCAGGAGGCCTAAAACTGTTCAGGCACCTGCCCCGGCCGCCCCCCCCCCCCCCCCAATCTAATTATTGTCAGGTCATTGCGTTCAACGGCGCAATTATAGCCTAAGTAACCTTGCTTCAATCATTTTCTGTTATGTTTCTCTCATTGTAAGGTTTCGAGCGTGAATCTTTAGCAAAGATGTCTTAGATTGGTATTGTCGCCAAAAAATACCATCGTATGCGTATATGGCTGTTACCCTGCTTGGTGTAGTATGACTTGAGGATGTCATCTTGCATGTTCGTTGGCAGAGACTTGATGTTTATTCCTGTGGCATCGGTGAAAGCACCGCCGAAACCAAACACCTTCTGGTACTTTCTCGAGGAGTCCACCACAAGGAGCAGCGTGTCGTTGTCGCTTGAACCTGTTTAGAAGCGAACAGATGGAAAAAATAACTTGTAAACTAGTGCCTACACGTCCTTCGGAAATCGATGCGCGTGTAATCTGAGCTCTAATGAGAAGATAAGAACTTTGTTAACTCAATTCAGGAATAAAGAGTTGCTAACGGCGCTGACTGCTGGCTGTGCAGGAACGCTACAAAACTCTAGCCTCATGTTTCAGAGTTCTAAAGTGTCAGTTGAAGTGCAACGCAAGTTTTATTACATATGGCGGTGTGACTGCGTGCAGCGCGAAAAACTCTATAGAAGCACTTTTAAGCGGAAACGTTTTTTTTTTTCTTTTCATAATAAGTAAGTCTTTCCATTAAGTGGCACTAAAGCATCGCACTCGTTTTCCAGATTTCGCACTAGTAATATATAAGATAGCGACATAGGAGTTGCGATTTTATGGATTTATTGGTTGTGATTCGCTGTGTTCGTAAAGCTATCAGAGACAAGTAGAAATCAGTGAAGCCTTACAGTGATGTTTAGGACGTAGAGGGTGTAATTCGTTTGACTGTTCACCGCTATCAAACTGGATAGCGAGGAGTATTCAGTTATATACTTGATCTTTATATACTTTTATTCTTTATTTTGCAACTTTTACACGATGAAGTTGATGGAATTCAACGCTTGTTCTTAACAAATAAGCCGTTGCAACAGGAATAACCTACGGATATATAATCCAAAAATACGCAGGCTATTGAGAATAATGACACAGAACGAGCTGACAGAGGCAGCAAATGGCGAACATAGAAGGGCCCGTACCGAAACTTAAGTCACCTGTTGTGGCTTAAAAGTAAAACCTGACCTTTTGTGTACTTGCGAACTTGAGTTCCGAGCATGCGCAACTGGGCCCGAATTCACAAAAACTCCTTATGGTAGAATTTTTAGTAAGAAATAATTTTAGCCAATCCGGATGCCAGACATATCATTAGCGAAGGCGGCCAGCGAATGGCAAAGCGAACTTACGGAAGAAAAGCTTTGTGAATTGGGCCTCTGGTTTGTAACATGACTATACTGAAATACCGGCGAATACTATGTTTTAAGGCCACAACCCTTCCCACTTCATTGAGCACAACAGCGTAAAAGTGACAGAACGCAACTCACCAGCCTTTTCGCCGAACGGTAGGGTGGTCTTGAAGAAACGATGGCCGGCTTTGCTGCTCTCGAACGCAATCGCTGCTCCGCTCGGCAGGGGTCCGAGGTCGCCAATGAAGTCGCAGTACGTCGCGTTGCAGACGCACACAACGCTGCCCTGGCCATAGTCCCTGGGCTGACACTGGGCAGCTACGGCTTTGGTTGAAAACGGGCGAGTGTTATTGAAGCAGAATAAATTGGACATACCGTGACGATTCGGCAATAATTTATTTCATAGGCAGCTGTCACATGACGTATCATCCTATCTTTACATTTATTGACAGAACAAATCATCTATTTATTAGAATGAATTCCCGTTGACCAACATAATAAGCGCTGTGCAAAAGTATCTTGATTTGCTCAAATCAGACGTGTACGGTTCCTTCTTCAAGTACGACTCGAATCACTTGAACAGTGGCCGAGCGAGGAATGTCGCTGAAGTGGGGTCCTTGTTCTACCACTGTTCTACCGCTGTTAATCCCTTCAAGTCTACATCTTCGTGCGATGCTGTTTTGATGTGGCCCAAAATACGTGCTGGCACGTAATTTGCCAGAGTTCTGACAGCTGGCCGCCGGTAAGCTCGGCCACCGCATTCGGAAATAACTCTGGCTTTTGAAACCGTATTTCAAACCGTATTGAGCATATACTGCTTTTTGTGAACAGCGAGCTCTGTATCACGGAGAATATTCTACGTGATTAAAAGCTTCCACGAGGTCGAGAAGATACCTGTTATCAGACTTTCACCCCTGTCTTTTCATATCGGCGGCTCCACCTCTGGTGTCGTCTATAGGACCTTGCTTTGTAGCTGTTCTTTCGTTTCGAATCGATTCCCTTGTTATCATCACTCGCACGGAGAGGCTAATACAAGAGATAACAGTAGCTCGGTGGTTCCGTCAAAAGAATGGCTACCCAATATCTGTCATGTTTCTGCGCTATGATCTTCTGAAAATGTTCCCACTTGCTCACCTGTGCTCGCTAGTTGAACATTTATTTTCGCTTACCTTATCAAGGACCGCAATTTCCTGTGCCGTTTCTTCGACAGTTATAGGCAGCTTCGTTTTCGCGGAGCTTTCACCATGCGTTAATAAAGTATGTGGGCCCCGTCTCGCTATATATACTACGTGGTGAACAAACTCTGTGCAGTGTACTGTATACACACACACACACACACACACACACACACACACACACACACACACACACACACACACACACACACACACACACACACACACACACACACACACACACACATGTATATATATATATATATATATATATATATATATATATATATTACCAAACTTGCTTTATTTATTTACAATATTCTTGAGGTTTGCGACTAACAGAAAACGCACGCGCCTTCTATATTACAGTGAATTCTGGCACAGTTCAACCAAGCAGAAGCTCAGAAAAGGGGTAACAGTGAAGCCGGTAATATTTACTAACATGGAAAGGATGAGGGGTTCGATACCGAAAGAGGCATAGCAAAGAGCATGTCGGTTCCGCGGTAGCGAATTCTAGGTTGCCGAGACATTTCACCCAGGGGATAACGCCACGGAAGCCAACTTTACATTAACAAAGGCTCTTTTATGTCGTCGCAGTTTCAATGGCCGCTACAAGGGCACAGAGGAATGGACTATGTTATCTACTGTTACGCTATAATGAAGTAAGTTATTTAAAATAGAGCTTTGCGAAATGGTCTTTACGGAATAGGCCTTCTTTTTTTATTTGAGCCCTGCGCTAAACACGAGACAAATTCTTGCTCTATCATGATATTTTCATGACATTTGAAATATTTTCGGCTCTTCACTTTTTGCGTAAAGTGAGATTAAAGAAGTGCGAAAGCCGCCAATACAATCGACACACATAAAAAGGTATTGGTGTTCGGAGCTATCCCATTGTGAAACGTTGAAGTTCAACCCTCATTTCAAGGTGCTTGTTCCTGCTACTTTTTCCTTAGCTTACTTCCACGCGACGCCATTCTCGCCAACTATTGACAGGCCATCCACTCACCTGACACAAGTGCCGCAAAAGTTGCCGCCGCGATGAAGACGTCTTTCCCCATACTAAGGCGTTTCTGAAGCGAGAATCCAACGTCAACAGACCTGGCTTGCTCTCCAAGCGGCAGCATCGTTCGATCAGAGGGACCCCTATTCTTATCTGACGTGCAAGCTATAGTTGTCCAAATGAACAGATTAGATCAGACGCGGCGCGCGCACTTCTGCCTATTTTGACGTTGCAGATAGGGAGCGGCAGCAGTCGTGACGTACTGCGTTCGAAAGAAAGAAAAGGAAGACCAAACACGGTATGCCAACGGTTTGGTGGGCTTCTATGGCGTTGTGCTCTGTGTTTTCAAGGCTCCGCAGACCGGTTAACGTCGCTTTATGAAACAAGAGAGAGTAAGCACAGAAGCTGACGTCGCGCGCACATTTCCTTGTTCAAAGCGAGCATTTAGCCAACACAAATCTACCCGCCGCAGTCGGCTTGACTGGGATATGGTGGCTTGAAATGGAGGTGGCGGCATCGCGTCGGGCACTGCACGGCACTGAATGTAGCAGCAATTAATGAACACGACACGGGCGCTGGCGCGACCGGCGCGACTTCTTAGATGCCGGCTTTCGGGTGGGAGCGCAGTAGCTGGCTGTTGCGACGCGGAGTCTGCTGTTTTCTCGGCATCTTCCGTTGTGTGAGTTTGTTTGGAACAACATAAGTGCACCCTCAAGAAGCGATAAGAAGTAATAAGGAATAGACTGGGTACAGCTGGCTGCAACAAACACAGCACAGATGTAGCTAACAGACTTCTATGCGCTGACAAGACTACATTTTCTTGTGAAAGAAGAAAACGAGGTGAGGAAAGAATTTCGTAGAGAAACAGTGAGCTATTTGAAGCTTCGTCGTGTGGCATAAAACCCTCTGACGCGGTGTTTGGTTTCCTTATTGTGTTTTCACGCTTCATGTTTCCTGAGCTTACAAACAGACCTATGAAATTAGGTTTCTAATCCATCATGTTCTGTCTTAGTGTCATTTAATGGGTACAAAAATAATCAAAAAATCATGCATTCTCCCACCAAACAATCGAGATCCTTTTTTTTTCTTTTTGTTTCTTTCTTTTTTAATGTACAGTCGCGATCAAAAGTTTGGGAACCAAAGGTGCCGCTGTTTTTAATTTTTGTTTCGCAGCCTGGGCATTCCGGCTGAAATCAAGAGCGCACGCGTACGCGCGCGTGTTTGACTAGTACAATGTATTAAACCAATTCCACGCCGCGGAGCTGCGCTTGAATATATTTTTATTTTTTGCTGGTGCCATGGGCCCCAAGCTTTTGATCGCGACTGTACAAGCCTTATAGAGCTGGACATCGCTTTCGATAGATTATAAGTCCTGCGCGAACTGCATTTAGAAAAGACGTTCTTCTTTCGGCGTTACATCAATGTTCTGAATGGAGAAGCCAAGTTAAGGTAGGGTAAAGTATTTATTAAGTCAGAGCGTGGGTTAGTCCAGCGGCGCGAAGACGATGAAGTGAATGCTCCACGTAAAATGAGTGCCAGTTGACTGCTCTATCCGCGCGCAAATATATAACAGACATTAAAAGCAAGTTTTACAAGTTTGTGAAACGTGAATCCGAAAGCCTGCCAACTGTGGAAGAAGACTACGACGAACGCGCGAGCAGCGGAACGAGCGCGAGGGGCAGTATGGGAACGCTGGCATGATCAGCGGCATCGGAGCCAGCTGTGGAAGAAGACGAGGAACGCGCGAGCAGGGGCACGAACGCGTCCCTTTGACCACGTGACGTGTGCAGTCAGGCACGCACTAGGCACACCTTTAGTAAGCCACAACCGTGGATCCGCAAAACGAATTGCCTTATTTGAAAATCTAGCTCTTTATTGGCTATGGGCTGTCCATGGAGAGGGCCCACGATGCGGCGGTCGGGCATGGCCTGACTGTCCCAACGTGGGAGCGGCCCGCTGCGAGCTGAGTCGCGTACCTCAGGACTTTCATTAAAATTTTGCATCCATCCATGCATCCTTATTGGATTGTGACCGTACTTTTGTTCTCTTAGGAGGCTTCAACTGCGTATGCGACGTGAATGACCGCTCGTTATACGTAACACTCATAGGGACAAAAGTAGTAAAGTGCTATTTAACATCACTCAAAATGCGGGGCTCATATATACAGGTGCATCGGGACAAACATCTTGCTCATATACGCACATGCAAGGAAGTTCGTACTCTCGACTCGATCGCGTATATGTTTTTTCATCGTTGATTTCTAGAAGTCTTCTATGCAAAACTCACCCTATTTCGTTCTCCGACCACTGTATGGTAATTGCACGACTAGGCGACGACACTCGTGCTAATTCCTGACCTCCAGTGGGCATTCTGTAATGTCAATTCTTCTATAATTTGTGATAGAATATTTACTGATCAGGTATGCTTATAACACTGAAAAATTGTTTATCTCTTGATTTGCCTCTATTTGCTGCATGGGATCTTTTTATGCATAAAATCAGATCAATTGTCATTGAACTTGTTTCTATTAAGTCGTTGTACAAAGAAATATGAAGAGCAGAAATTGTTGAAACGCCTTTATATTCTTTATGAGCTTGAATGTGAATCTCGTGGAACGTACTCTGATGACATTTGAATCGTTTGACGCAGTGCGCTATAGAGGCGCCCGTGTTCGGTCACGTAATAACCGCGCCTTGCGTTCTGAGAAGCCGACCCGTCAAGCTTTGATTGATGAACGTCGCCACGCTTCTGTGAAAGGTATGACCGACATGTATTCGAAAGACTCATTAGTAACTACATGACACGAGTGGTATTGTGCCTCAATTCAAAGACTTCTATTCGGCGCTCTTCAGTGGTGCTTCTGGGGACCAGAATACCAAACTTCTGCAGCACTTTGCGTCTTTAATAACTGACGAAGACTGTTCAGTGATTAGGGGTCCCTTTACTAAACAGGAGGTAGAGGTTGCCATTGATCAGTTACCCATGTCAAAAACTCCCGGTTCTGATAGCATTTCGGGTGAATTTTACAAAATCTTTAAGTCCATTCTTATGCCGGTTTTACTGAAGATATCTTTAACAAGTTTTGAATTAGAGGATTTACCAGGGTCTTTCACAAAAAGCCCCACAGTGTTAATACCTAAAAAACTGACAGAGAAAAATTACGTTCTGTTGGTGGTTATAGACCAATTACATTGTCAAACGTTGACTACAGAATTTTTGCTAAAAGACTTCGCTACGTTCAGAAAGGTCGCAATTCCCAAGTCGCTGGGATGTGCGTCCAGGGCGACGAGGACTGCATGGCGTTTCATTTCCTGCGTCAACCTGTACGCTTTCATCTTTGAACAAACTGCGCAGTATGAATGATAAGGGGTCAACCGACAAGAAGCCGCATGCCTATATAGATATGATGAGCCTGCTGGTGTCTATGGCGATAAGGAATAGTGTCCTCAAATACCTCGTGCACCCGGCATATGCTGGCTGCCTGAAACAACGCCCATACAAGGCAATGGGTAGTGCGTGTCGGCTGAAAAGAAAGCGATTTCTCTGCAGCGGAACGGTGGCACCATCTGTCTAAGCGCGACAGATTTTCCGACGCTTTGTTTTCTTTCTTTCTTTCCTTCCTTCCTTCCTTTCTCTCTTTCTTTCCTATTTCTTTTTTTCTTTCTTTTCTTGTTTCTTGCCGTAGCGGTGATAGACTGCATCAACTTTTAGTTGCAGTGACATCGCGAGTTGCCTGTATGTGACAATAGGCTAGGCCTTCATCCCTCGATATCGAAAACCGATCTCACGAAGACCGCCAAGAAAACGCCCGAGCTTTGCTGCCGAAGTGAGATAAAGCGTATCGAAAGCTACGGCACCATTTACTTCCCGTCAAAGGGACGAGTGGGTTAAAAATGGCTACCCGTTCGGGCTTAAGAGGGCCGATTTCTGACATGTTAAGTGATGACGTAATTTTCATTTCATCCGGAGCACGTGATGGCGAGCAGTCATTAGTAGTCATTAATCACCCAACGCGACTGCGCTGGGTTCGTCGTCGGCTTGTCTGCTGCGCCGCTCGGAAGTTTTAACACCCGGCCAATCCCGCAAAGGCTCCGCAGCTACTGTTGCCGTTGCAACGGCAACAACGTTTCCAGGTATCAAGGCCGAGAACCAAAGCCATCAAATGCGGCGAGCAGAAAGCGAGTGGCACAGGCTGGGAAAAGCTGTGGCAACTCCGGCGGCCAGTGGCACTCAGACGTACTACCACGAACCAAGCCACGTAGGACATGCTGCTCCCAGGATTAAAGTCCCGGCATGCGCATTTACCATGGTTGCCCAAATTAGAGCAGGTAGTGGACGGCGTCAGAAAAGGTTAGCTTGCGAAGGCTGGCTACCTGGCGTCATGCTCCCTCATTGTGTTTTTCTTACCTCCATGCGCGGTTCCTAATAAAGGCAGTAACGGCACGGGACATTTAATAGTGTAAAACAACTTTAATTTATCATTGTCAATTTCTTTTGGTCTGATCTTGTGACCGTTGTTGCATGGTCTGCTTCTACCACCAGACAAATGTGTTGATGGAACGTGGCGTGATGGTCTTCTTGTACGTCGTACCTCTAGAGGCGTCGTTCAGCTGCACCTTGCGCTCACTGTTGGTCCTGGAACGGAACAAAAAACTGAGCTATCTGTTCCTGTGAACTAAACTGTATACTTGAAATATCAAATACAAGCGGAGCCTGTCATCAGGTAAAAAAATGAAAAGAAGCTCCTCTGCGATCCTACAGATAACGGTCAGTGGACCGGAGCTATTGCTTACACCAGCAGCGCAACAGATACACCTATATTGCAGAACTACTAAAGCTATCGACGGCAACAGTCAACGACAACGAAAGAACTCTTCTCCTTAGCTTCCTTCTTTTCTGCGTTGAGAAAACCAAACTCGCACCTTATGCAAATAGAAAAAAAGAAATGAGCACAATACACGTAGAAACACACAAGAGTCGCACACTGGCTAGGTGTCAAGCGCTGATACCTAGCCAGTATCTGTAGTAAGCAACCTCTCTCTCTCTCTCTCCCCCCCCCCCCTCCATCTGCCTATCCACATGAATGGTAGAAAACTAGACAAAGTCTAGTTAACCTCCCTGCCTTTCCGTATCGCTCTTGTTCATTAGGAGTGATTAAAAAAGGCGCGGCTTCGATTTCTTGTTTTCTTCTTTTACTTTTTTACCAAGACGCCAGGTGGGTAGCCTGTCCAGCACTCTATGGTGCAATTTGGTTAATTCTAGACTATATTGAAGCTAATTACGCACCTAGCCTTAATTTTACCCATTCAAAGACTAATTCTCGCTTCTTGTCTCGTTGAGAGCTAGATTTTTATACCTTTTATACCTCGCTACGACGCTCTGTAGGCGCGAGAAGGCCGTTTATTAATTTTTTAACCAAGAATCCAGATAGATACCCAGACCCCACGTACGTCAAATCCGCGTGAAGTCGCCATAGAAGGCTTTGTCTTCAAGACGCTGAAGTTCGGCTCTTGCCTTATCCGGATCGTTCTCCGTATAGTCATGGTATCCTGTTATTACCGCTGTTTACCTTGATCCACGAACTATAATGTACCTAATCAAGAGCTACTCCGGGGCTGTCAACACCACTATAGCAGCAGTAGCTACATATCTTAATAGGTGCCAAGCATGCGACAGTGTTATGATATAGTATCATAAGTATGTTACCGTGTATAGTTGACGTGATCACCTCTCTCCCTACATTGTTTCTTTACCACCGGCCCAAGCGTAAAGCCTTATCTTTCAATACACGTGCTGCTTTGGATACAAACACAACCTGTGTCATTTTACTCCTTTTGGAGAGTAACTGAGTAACAGTAACTGAGTAACAGGGGAGTAACAGACGCATTCGTGCTTTTGGGGTGTAACTGCGATGGGATGAACTGTTAATCCTGATGCGGTCACTCCTTCAAGGACTAACAGTTGCTCTCTTCTGATGCTCCTCCAGGGAGTAACGGTCATTCTTTCCAATGCTCCTCACATAAGCAATTAACGAAATTAGTCATTTGTATGCAAATAAAAAATTATTGAGCTGAAAAAAAATCGTCCTAAAGGAGGATTCGAACTCACGTGCTCACGTTTACGAACCAGCTACTCTAGCGGTTTTCTCGTTTCCTTGGAACCTGCTGATTAACTGATTTATTGTTAATTTATTCATTGATAGCAATAGTGAAAATATTGGCAACAAATATTTTATTCAATTGTATTGACACTCCAGGCGCATTTCTGCCGTCGCCGTCCCCATCATCGTCGTCGCCGTGAGGTTCCGTGTAAATTCCAAGGGTGATAACACCGTCGCCGCTCGCCCTACGCTGTATGCGCGAGCGAAAGCGTGCGCGGGGAGCCGACGATCGCGGTTCAATCTCGCCCGCGCGAAAGAGAACAGTGGGCAGGAAACGCGCCGTCTTTCGTTGCGCGCGAGGCGCCCAACGTTGCGAGGCATCGATAGAAGGGGAGGGGGGGGGGGGGCGGTATTCTACTCTTGCTGCAACTGCGTATGAGGCGGCTGCGCGATCGGGCGGCCTTATCTTAAGAGCGATCTGAGTCAGGAGCAGGGTCTATAGGTGCGTCGGCAGCTCATAGCTTTGTGAGTGCTGAGTATTCTCGGCGCTCAGTTTTCGTTGAAGCGATATACAACAGCACGAAGGTCACTTTGCTCACTGCTGCTGGCGCGCTTCCTCACGCCAGCGTTTTGACAGCGACTGTCCGCGGTCATCGAGTGTGATGTGTTCATGTTTGCCTGGGCGCGATGACACCATGCTTGTTAATTTAGTTAGCAAGCGAATGTTTACAGGTTGATACGGCCGATAAAAGTACTATCCTTACTTCGTATGGCTCTCTGCTAATTTGCTATCGCAATCGATGCTTCGCCTTTCGGGCGAAACTACGACTTTTTTTCGTTAAATCTTGACTCTAGGCTCGTATGTTAACAACAATAAAAACACAATACGTGACACCTTATGTAACACGACAGCCCCAGCTACAGGTTGGCAGCGCTGTGTTGATTAAACTATTTCGCAAAGTTTTATTCGAGTTTACAGTCGTCAACCGAATTCCCCAAGCTTTTACCAGAGCATATTTCATATCAGGAGCTGGCTTCAGTTTTTTTATGTGGCTATTTGCAGCCTTCTGTGGTGGGTATTCTGGACCACCAAGGAGCCGCAAAGCCTTGAGAATAATGTAGATGCGAAGCGTACAACGTCATACAGAATAATGATCATATAGCAACAGTCCACACAACATATGCTGTGTAGAGCAGAAACGAGCAAATATAGAGGCTGCATGCAGGTTCGTATGAACATAACGGCACATTCGTCTAATAAGAGCCAGCAACATGGTGATTAACTGGTACATGCACCAGCGCACGATTGATAAACGATATTGATAAATGATAAATGACTGATGAACACAAATGCTCTCGTTGTAACTGTTAACTTACGGATTAAGCAAAATTGCGACCGTGGCTCCTTCGGGGGTCTTGAATGCCCCAAATTCCAGAGCGTAGCCATCTCCGCTTTCCTGTCTAGACGCAACTCGCATGCTTCCACGTGGGAGGAACTTCCTAAAAACATTGGAAGAAATAAATTATCTTGCACGCTGCAGGCCAATTCAACAACTTCAGTTAATTTTTTGTCACTGGCGTGAAAGAGACGCGCTACAACCAGGAAGGAAGACGAGAAAGAAAATGGCATTTGCACATTTTTTTTTTTTGCCAGTGCAATCAAACTTTTTACCTGGCACATTCTCAGTGCACTGTTTGTTTGTTTTTTTGTATGAGCACACTTTTAATAAAGAATTTCACAAACGGTGACCGGAAAAGAACAATTTTCCAACTTAGTGTGTGTGTGTGTTTTATACGTTGTTTGATTTCGATAACTCGTACAGGATAAAGGAAAGATGGGTTGCTCCTCTCTGCACGCTGTTGTCACGAGTTCATGCCGTATGGCGAAAAAAAATCAGTTTTATCAAACCCAAAATGTGTCTTTATTAAAACCCATCAGCTCCTTGTGCTATAGATCCATACTGGGTATTGATTTCGAGGATGTTCCACACGTACTCGACAATAGTCAATACACCGAACTTTGGTGCCTATTGCGATGGTGTGGACCGGATTTTAAACAGCCTACTTAGGTGTAAAACTTAGGCCTGGATAATGTAGTGATGCTATTCCAAAGCTATTCTTTTCTTTTTCTTTTTTTTTTTTTTTTTTTGCTTCGTCCACAGTTGGAGCGACGATCCACCATCGCCATCACCGGGATGGGCTGATCGTGAGCAGTGGACTACGAAAGGACTAGAATCAAGCCGAAGTAATCTTCATTTGAGTTCGGCTCAGATATCCAGAGTGGTCAAAACGGTGCACGTTGCGGTTCGGCTGTATCAGGCAATTGCAAATGATACACTCAAAGGACCGTATAGCTGTATACACTGTACAGGTGTACAGTCTAGACTCTACAGCTGTATAGGAGTGTATAGCTGTGTGTAAGTATTGTATAGCTGAATGATGAGAGCGTGCGGCAGCTGCATGGCCGCGCTCCTCTATTGGGTGGATTTATCAGCGTGCTTAACGAGGGCATCACCTGACTATCTGCTTTTTACACATAACTTCGAAGTTGTATATAATGCCTTTACAGCATGCTTACGTGAAGTGCGCCAGTGCGTAGTACATAGGCTGCTTGTAGAACTCGCGTGCGTCAGCGTCCACGATGATGGGCGAGTCGACGAAGTTTTGAACCCAGTTCGGCCCACCCTGCTTGTCCAAGGCAAGGTTCCAATCCACCCACCCGGTCACCCAATGTTGCAGATCCTGTGGCAGAATTGCGTGTGCCCGGAGGCACCATTGGTCATCGTGTCACTTACAGTTTATCCTAATTTACAGTTTATCCTGACAGAGTGGCGTAAATATTTAGTACGTCGAGATGGCAAGCGGGCCACATAGCATATTGTGGTTTTTAAAGCATTGCTTGGTATGGCAATAGAATTTTATTTGCGGTTTTTCTTGTGATAGTAGCACTTGTTTCAGGCGATCGCAGTTTGCTTTGACACAGAGATACGATTACCCAAGAAATTATGAAAGCGTACTTTATAGAACAGAACGTCAATAGACGCGTAAGCCAAGCTCCCTTAAAATAATTACATAGGGAATTACATAGTTTTCTGTTGCTCAATACGTGCTACATAAAAGTGTTTTCCACATACAAAATTGCCGGGCGAGTGGCCGCTCGAGGCACTATGCATGGATGTATTCGCGGGCTTCTCTCACGCTCGGAAAAACCTTTATGTAGCACGCATTGAGCAACAGAAAGCAGTATCGGGAGTTTTTCATATTGCTTTACAATTTTCTCACTGACACTTTTCATCTAATTATAATATTTGAGAAGTTTATTAATTAATTAAGACTAATTATGTAATTAGGCGAAAAGCAAAAAATAATCTGAGTATCTCCGAGCGACGACAAACAACATTACCTTGGTTCTGTTCAGCTACATAGAATTTGCATATTGTTAAATACTGGTGCATGATGGTTGGGATGTCCTGTATCTATGCAACTTCAGTTCAATGAAAATCGACAAACCAATCACATACGTGTGTACCAACTGTCTGCCTCAGCGATATAGCCGCCTTATCGTGTTCAGTACGCAGCAGACATTATAAATTATTCACGCCTAGTTATAATATTTTAACCACTGTACGGCACTGCCGCGTATTTCTTCTACAGTTGCACCTGATCACGCCACAATCAAACCGTGTGACATACGATAAATAATGCTCATTACCACTTTTTTTTTCACAATTTGTTTTCTAAAGACTAGCTTTTTGCAACAGTGCGTTACACAGTCACCGCATGACTAGAGTCAGCCGCTAACACTTTCAGTAACGCTAGGGTTGTGTATTTTGTACCTTTCGACGACTCACTGATCACTTCCCCCTTCCCCAGTTTCGCGCAATACCTCGAGTAATTTAATTATTCCGTCGGTTTCCTACGATGTCTCTCCTGTCCCACCCGTCTTGCACGCATATGCTGCATTTTTGGATGATCGTAAAAGGTTCGGAAATATTCGGGTGTTTTGTTCAATTGTGGTTCAGCTTGCATTCTGCAGCACAACACGAACGGAATTCATGCGGCACGAGATGCCGCGGGTTTACCTCGAGAATGTCGTGGGAATAGTTTTCTGCGCGGTCCCAACTGCCGAGCTGCACCTTCTCCTTGATCCACGGTTTGTCGCCCATGCACGCTTCGGTGGCGAGGATGAACTTGTCCGGGAACGCGTCGTGCGTTTCGTCCAGCCTGGCGGGGTCTGTCTCAGAGTCCATGTACCAGTGCACGGCGACACCGGCAACGTACTTTGCCGCATCCTTGTCCCTCAGTACCTACGGGAAGCGCAATACTGCCTTGCGCCATTTGAAAATCCTTAAGCACCAAAGTCTATATTCATAAGCACCAACACGCACGAGATAAAAAAAAATCGGTGCTGTCTTTGCGGACCAGTAATACCTTCAAGTATCCCATTCGATACACTTCAGCAAACCAAACAGTGGGATACGACGCGTACGGTAGGAAGAGAAATGTTAGCAAAAACTATAGCTTCGCTGGTACGAATGCAACAACGTAAATTCGAACGATCATCTTGGTGGGTGGCAAACATTAGGGAAATACATAACTGATTACATAAGGGGAGGCTCAGTCTAAAACTTAAGACGCTTTCGGTACTGCAGGTTCTCAAAGCTTTGTGTTTACAAGCACAAAGGTTCATTAAGATACCAGAGGCTCCTTCGAATACATCACCGAACTTTTAAAGGAGATTGCGCTAAAGCCAACCTTCTCATAGTTTCTGTCACATATGCGGTCACATGGGCATTGCTTTGGGCCAATAGAGCTTCCAAGGAAGGGGATCTATGACGTTTCGACTTCTATCTACCAGGTTGGTCTCAGGTTGACCGCGCTGCCTTCGCGTTTATTCCCAGCAACATGATTGAGGGAGGCTTTTTAAGCATGAAATGCTTTTAGCTGCCGTTGTCGGTGACCTTCAAGTGACCTTGAGCCTAAAGCCAGAGTCGTTATCCGGGAACTCAAACGAGAACATCCGGGCATCTTTGCGAGAACAAAACGAGATCATCCGGACAACCAGCCAAAAGTTAGGAAATGCGGTCTCTGGCCCCCAACCATCTCTACCGGACCACATTACATACACTACAGTTACTGCCCAAACAAATTACAAAAAATATTGCTTCCGAGTTCTTCCTAATTTGTCAATTCCAATAGCGACGTTCAAAAGGCAGATACAGGGCAACATACACTTGATTGTCATCTTCTGGCGCTGAGACAGGGTTGCCTGAGCTCTTTTCAACGTCGGCGGTTCGTGGGTTCCGTGGCGCGGGTTTGCGCCGGCTCGAGAGATAGCGCCACGCTGCGTAACCAAGTCGGCAGCGTCCGGCGCGCCGCGGATCGCTGTTTGGCTGAGACGAGACTGTACTTACATTGTACTGAAAGCTTCCCACGGCCACGGGTGTGGTGGGGTGTGCGTTGCGAACATGCGCTACAGCCATTTTAAGATTGTGGCTAGTATCAACTCCAATCAATCAGCTTTGCCGGTAGCTATTTGATGCTTACATATCTACTCTCGATTACCGTAGAGCCAGAATTTTTTTTGTCAACTAAACGAAACTTTATTTACATATTAAGGTTAAGACAGAAAGCAAAATATCCGACATCTCAGCACTTCTTATGAGCTCTGAATGCGAAAGCATTAATGTCCAATTGAAGGCCGCTCAGCAGTCCTACGAGTAATGAATTTTGTGCGGGCAAATGAACGCGTTGAGACACTTGGCGCATTTTGATTTGACCTTACCGAGGCGCAGTTAGAACGCAAGCGAGAGCTTGCGCAGATAAAGAATGCGTGGATAACACAGGCTTACGAGGGCGAGAGCGAGGGTGACGTAGCGCCGCGGCCCTCTCCTCTTACACAATAGGGCCGCAGAAGGTGTTCCCCTTCGCTCATTTTGCACTGTAGAGGCCCGAGCCAGCAAGCGCGAGCCAGCGTCATGAGTGCGACGTGGCGTCGCAGTCAATGTGAACGCGCTCGTGACGTGGCATCGCAGCCGATGGCATCTGTAGCAGCGAAACCGGTTTTTTTTTCTCAATGGGCTATTTGACGCTTTCGCATCAATAAAAAAGAAGATATTTTGAAGGAAGAAGTTTAAGGTCAGGCAATAACGGGAGAAGCGATCTTCCTCGCGATTTGTCACATCATTCCACAGCTGTCGCTGTCCCTTTTTTTTTTTTTTTTTTTTTTCACTGCGGGGAATTCAGGGCCAATCAGTAAGTTCATGTGGCATGTCGTTCTTTCACCTTGTTGTCGGTTTGCGCGTAGTTCTATAAGGTGTTTCGAGGAGTGACCTGATGCAAAAGAAGGGGCACACAAGCTTGCACGCGGCGCGGTGCTCTTCCTGGGACTGGCCGTCAGGGCGGCTGGGTACACTTAAAGATTCGGCCGACTCTGCTCAGGCTGGTAGTGCTTCTTTCTTAGTACTTGTCAGTTGCGAACGGCATACACTGCATTGATGAGAGTGGCAATGTGGCTTGTTGGTAAGGATCACCTAATTGCTGTATCAACAATGTCTATATTGTTACATCCTCTAACTTGTTGTAGTTTTTAGCCGCTGCTAGCACGATTCGCTTGGGATAAGGTGACAAATGCAGAAGCACGTTACTCACACGTCTGACGACTTACCATATTGGCCCAGAATGGAAGCAGCACCCGCATGTCATCCAGAATCATCAGCGCGATCTTGTCCGGCCCGTAGCCGGCATTTTCCAAGGCCGGTCCTAGGTCCAACTTGATGAAGTCCCGCTGGATTGCGGGCGTAAACCCCATGCTCTGGAATGCGTAGTTTGGGTCGAAACCCGCCGTGGGCTCGTTCTCAGCCGTCAAGCCCCAGAACTTGACGCCGTTGCGCTCGTATTCTTGCAGGAACCTAAGTTTTGAGCTTGAATATAGTTTCCGATAATACGCGCAGCCATTGCACGAATTGTAATGTGGAGAAAAAAAAAGAAGAGCTCTTAGTCAAGCAATGCGGCTCTACAGAATTACTGATCAAAAACCAGCGATGAGGAGGCACTTTCGAATTAAAGAAGATCATGCCACCGTAAAACCAAACTCTCTCAATACTATTTTACTGCCCAAAATTAGTAATGTCTTCGGGAATAGATACTGAGCGCCCATAAAACCACTCTGTTGTGTAACGCGCTATAGAAGCCTTAGATCTCTCTCATGATTAATCAATGAAGGAGGAATACACTTCATTTTCTGCCCCCTGTCCAGACTAAGACACGGTGACACTGCGTCTTATCACTGTATTGTAGGGCGCAACTATGACCATATATGTGTCGTGTGGCATATGTTATAGGGCTTTGAGCGTAGCTAGAGCAATTGCAACAAGCTCCGTCGGCATGAATTGTGGAGAAAGTCAAATTTATAATTTATCCTGTCGAAGGCTGTGATCAAAGCAGCGGACAGTCATCGGCAGAAGCGAAGAGTGAGTGTGTGCTCCCAGATCCTTCTTGCGACGCAGAAAGGGGCCTTTTCACGACTTGCCGTCTCGTTTATTTACAGTAATGTATCTTGTCTAATATTGAAATGAAGCAAGACGTCATGCGATAGCAGGAAAAAGAACTTTAAGGAAGTAATGAAAGGTGCAGTTCCCAGCTACGCACTATGGTCATTGTCGTTACTTTATGGTAGAAGTAATGTGACTGAGGAGTAAGTGTTTGTCTACAATTCCGTGGAACGTTGTCTTTGTAGAGGTTCTGGGGAGCTATCACCGCGTGAAAACTTTCCAGTTCTTGATCAAGGAATGGTTTACATTGTATGAAGCGTCAACTGTGGGAGCACCTGACAAAGTAGTTTGCCCAGGTCTTGTAGTATGGTCCACCGGGATGCCCGATAAGAAAGCCGCCATGATTAAGCTGTCCATTGGTTTTCATCCATGCTGGGCCGCTCCAGGGGCTGGCGAACATCCATACGGCATGCTTGGACACATTTAATGCTCGTTTGATGTACGGGATCTGGAGGGAGAGAAGATACAGACAAATTCTGCTACACTCAGCGGGCGAACTTTGAAAGCTTTTTTTTTTTTTTTTCATTCTTAAGAACTGTTTATCAATGCCTCTCCTGTTATTGCAAACTTCTATAGACCGGGCGAACTGCTTTGCGATTGCGAGCCGAGATCGAATAAGAAAATTGGCATCTGTAGGGTCCGTCACAACGTTTTGTAAGCAGCCAGTGCGTGTGTACCATCGGTTTTCTGCCCCGAACTCATGGTCTTCCTTAACATTCATTGTGCACTGGCTATAATTACCATGCATAAGGTAAGGTATGGCAATGACCATGACCACACGTTTATGAAAGCCCGGCTGCTTAAACGGGCACTATAAACAAGAGAACTTAACGCAATATAATGGCATTGAATAGTTCCCCATGGGGACGAGCGTTGTCTCTTTCCTTCTTTTTTTTATCTTAGCAACCATGCACCAACCAGCTCATATAAACACAATTGCACTGAGTGGTGTACAGTATTTCGGGTACATAGCAGCAAATGTAGTCTCACAAGGCATCCCCATAGTTTCCTACAAGGAGCCGAAACGAACCTTTAGCTCGAAATCTTCCTCGGCAAGAGAAAAGTTCGCCAGAGAGAAATCGCCGGGCGTGTCCGCGTAGGTGTACTGTCGCACTGAGAAATCGCAGCTTGCCATCGGCACTCGGCCAATGTTGTAGGACAGCCCTGTACAGTTGGAGAATAGTAGGAACGTAAACAAGTAACAGTAAGTCTCAGCTGCGAGATTTACCACACATTGGTTACATGGGTATACCTTTGTCGGTGTAGTATGATTGGATGACATCTTCCTGCATGCTTTTCGGCAGAGACTTGATGTTAATGCCCGCGGCGTCTGTAAAGGCTCCGCCAAAGCCGTAGATTGTCTGGTAAGTTTTGGACGTGTCGACGACTATAGTTACAGTGTCGTCGTGACTGCGCGAAGAACCTAAAATTGTAAAAAAGAAAAAGTTATTGCACAAAATTTGTACTGGGTTTAGACGTCACAATAAACCTGCGTAAACACAATATAAATTAATTGAGGGATTCCCGCGGAAGACACAATATGGAGAGGAGATTAAAGAAAGCTCCTTATTTAAGTGCACAGAATTCTGCTGGTGTGTATGTAGCCGCCTCAGTAGCCCACATCAGGAAATGAATCGGCGACGTCCCAGTAGCCATAGGAGAAAACGATTACGGGGCACACCTGGAACTACAAACCTAAATCTTTACTGCCAGTAAAATGACCTATAAATTGTCCAGCAAAGTTCCTGGTACACTCGCCATACCACGTACCCACGCCAAACCAACTAAAAGAAAGGAAAAGAAAAAAATTGAAGATGCGTTATGAGGAAGCATATTTCTTAGTAGCCAAACAATTATGTAGCTAAAAATAATTTGTTCTTATGGATACAATCGGATCATCTGAACGTTTCTAACATTACGTTTAGCTACGGTACCGGTGTTATCAGTGGGCTGCAGTTCGGCGAGCCTCCGGTTGCCTTTACTGCGTGTTCATTATTTAATTTTTCCTTTCGTCAACATTGCCGTCTTCTTATAAGTGAAAACGGCTATAATTCAACATGTTTATCACATCATTAACTAGCAACAGTTCCTATTACCCTCTGTAATAAGTACTTTTATGGTTATAACATCCTGGCGATTGTGATGTTGTCTCTCACCGAGAAGTTGACATAAGCTTTATGTGTTCATCGTTATAATCAAAATTTAGGCGGGAACACATGGTGATACCTGACTGCACGTCGAAGCTGCCTGTTGTCTTAGCAAACCTGAGTCCAGCCTTGTTGCTCTCGAAAACAAGGATCTGTCCCTGAGGGGCCGGGCTCACTTCCCCAAGGTAATCGCAGTACGTGGTGTTGCACACGCACACCACGCTGCCTTTGCCGTAGTCTCTGGGTTGACATTGTGACCAGGCGCCTGGGCGGTGAAAGCATGCAGACAAGGTTCAGCGATAACACAATGGCTTATATTTTTGTGAACACCGCAGTACATTAAAAAAAAAACACGCCCAACTTATCCTAAATGAATTCCTCATTTGTTGTCTCTCTCTCACACACGCACACATGCACACACGCACGCACACACACGCACGCACACACACACGCACACACACGCACATGTACACGCACACGCACACACACCCACACACACGCACAAACATGCACCAGCTAGCCAGCCTGCCAGCCCACGTTGTCACATTCCGCGATGTTGTCGAATTCTGTCAGGCTTGCGTTTTGAAGCAAGATAGCAAGGTGGGCGAGTTGGTTTGAGCCAATCAGACAAGCCATAGCAGCCATGTGGGCCAATCAGGGCTGACAAGATGGTGAACTGAACAATATGACGGAATTTGAGAGTGGCACGGTCCAGAGTAACACCGCCTGGCCAGCCAGCCAATAAAGGAAACGAGGATGCTTGCTAGCCAGCTGTTGTCGTCCTGATTAGCTCATTTGGTAGACGGGCTACAGTGCTTAACCAACACCGCCTAGATCTATAGGTGGTGTTGGCTTATCCGATAACACCGCGAGTAATCCCCTGAAGGCCGAGTTCTTGTTCCACTGCAAAGCTTTCTTCACGAGGGACGTGGATGTACCTATTGGCTTTATAGCATCGTGCTGCGTTCACGTGGATGAGTTTTTGCGTATTATTGAATATGTATACAAAACGATTGGTAGATCCCATGCATATGTGGGAGTCGGTGTTCACCGAAGATTTCTTTGATGTTTACGCAAATGGTATGCAAATGTAACCCTAATTATTGCAATGTCCATGCAAATGTAACGTGACAAAGGAAATTCAACACAGGGATGCAAATATTTCGATGTAGGTTCGGCGTCCGTTTCAGCGTGAAACAAACGCACATTAAAGTTATTAGACTCAACGCACGTGTCTGTTGGCCGTTTGCAGTGTATGTCATTACCACATTCACCAGACATTTTTTTTTTTCTGAAGTGCGACTTCAACTAGAACCATTTGGCGTGGTTGCACGGGCGTGGTACCAATCGAACTTGTGCTTCGCATTTTCTCGAGTCTTCTCTTGTTCTTGGTGTAATTGCTGTTGGCACAATGATGAGAAGAGTCGTGCGTGTCGAGAAATACGAGACGTAATGAGTAACGTTCAACGCCTCGGACCCTCTGGCGAACACGTGGGCATTGAATACGTCGTTAATGATTACTGGCTTTAGGATAACAGCTTAACGAGACAGAAACCGAAGATCTCTTTATGAAGGTCGGTAACCACGGGTATTCCGGTTTATACAAGCCGACGTTATAAAGTGTCCGTGTAGCGAACTTGTCGTATCCAAGGATCACTGCACTTTGTGCATAAATGCAGGTTGAGAAACGATACTCCATCGCCGCCCATGGCAGTCGTGTGTCGTGGCACGTCCCGCTTCTTGATATATATAGCGTTTACCACGCTGCTCAACGTGGGTCATGGCCATCAAGAGTCGGTGTTTCGCTTCGATTTTACGTGCCGGCATATTCTCGCGTTCTGCATCACTCTTAGCAGCTCAACGAAGGCGTTCTTATTCCCACCCGATTCTTCTTTCGGGCCTCCGTCCTCTTCCGCGCGCAATGCACGATTTGGTTCAATTTTGTGGTTGACGTGTTTTGATGTATTGTAACTGACATCGACACTCAGCGGATTGCTTCCGTGATTGATCCTCACACCATGACATTCACCCACTACGGGGAAAGCCGGTGGTTAAAAGGGGAAGGGGAGAGAAAACTTATGAGAGAAAGTACGGCCGGGTAAGGTGGAGATTCTACAAATAATATTTCAATCGACTAACTTTAGAGATAATTAAAAAAAAGAAACGCGTAATTTTCATATACACAGCCGATTCGGTGGTACTAAAACGATTTGGAAAATGATTGACATGTTTGTGAAGGGTATAATTGATTATTCGGGAAGTTACCGCGGTACTCTCCTTGTGACGTCCCAGAGGTATTCACAAATGGCCATGCAGACGTTCCTATGCCGAATGCAGAGGCCCCGAAGGAGAGCATATACTGAGTATTTACAGAAGTACTTTACTGCTGGAATGAAATCTTGAAATACATGTTTTACGTGGCCTTCACTTGCTGCCTTTTGTTGCACTGCGCCGCAAGCTACCGAAAGCCACGACGCTATCCGACGGTGTCATCCCTATGCCTTAGCGTCGCATAGAGGCAACCAACAGGAGTGGCCTATGGGGAGTATATGTATAAGCGCGGGCGATGGGCTTTTATCTATTCGGCAAGCATCCAGCACCCACAAAGTCGGAGAAAAGGTAAAGAAAGCTTTGCTTGAAGACTAAGACAGTAGAAGCAAAGATTGGACAAATATTAACTTAACGTTATTCAGACGAAAAGAGACTCGGAATGACAGCATGACACTGTACAGCAAGCGCGAAACGCCTTTCTACTACTTTATAGCCTGGCTGAAAGCAAGCTCTTCCACCAAGGATGGCTGCTATATGACAAACCACTAAAATGGCTGGAAAAAAAAAAGTCAGTAGTGGGAATAAAAATGCGCTGAAGAACTTGTGTGTCGTGGACACATGTAAAAGGGTCCGCTCGAAGAAAATTATCGCAACTTGTGGCGTAGAAGATAAAACTGCTACATGACTGGATGTCCAAAAAAAAAGAAAAACACAAAATGACTTACATACGAGCACATATTCTAAATTGTCATGGATGCTTCCACCGCAAAACCAAAAACAAAGCTTGTATTATACATTTTGTTCCTGTATTGCTTCGACAAATTTTCTTGATGTCTGACTTCTGACAATTAGCGATACCTTGTTTAGTAGATAAATTACGCTATTTAAATAAGAAATTTTACATACCAAAACCACTATCTGATTTTAAGGCACGCCGTAGTGGAGGACTCCGGATTAATCTGGACCACCTGGGGTTCTTTAACATGCCACCTAAATCTAAGTACACGGGTGTTTTCTGCATTTCGCCCCCATCAAAATGCAGCCACCGTCGACGGGTGTTTAGCAGATTGAGAACATTATTCAGCACTTAACATTCGGTTGCTGAGAAATATTTGGTCCGTTTTGATTATTCGAAAATACCGAATAGTTTCTTTCCGAATACGAATACCAATAGTTGGCATGTAGCATTCGATCCTTATTCGAAACGTCGAACATTTTCCCACCCCTACTCTTCTTTTATCGAGTACTTCAGAGTGACCACGTCATGCATTTACTTTCACAGTTGACGGACAACTCACCTTGGATGTAGACGACCAAGACGATTAGTGCGAGGATTTCCACGGACAATAATGCTCTGGTTGCTGTAAAATCCTTCATTTATGCCTTAATTGTCCTTCACTTTTTTCCTCGAAAATTTGCAGTGATGAAATAATTGAACAATTAAGTTAAAATGTCAGCCATTGGCTAAGTTCAGTGCTCTTCAGGAGAAGATGCATTCAAACGCAACGCTCCAGCTGTGGTCTCGGGTTGTAGCCTCACTCATACGCCTACCACTCAGGAAGACGGCGGAGAGATGCGATTAGATATAACCAGCCGGCAGACAGGATCAGCTGAAGCGAGTTGTTTTGAAGTGAGCCTCTCGACAGGTCGCGATAACTGAAATGGGTGTATTGCTGAACTTGAAGCCGGATCGACTGGCATCCCACATATATTGAAACACTATGCGTGCATTGGCGCGCTGTCAAATGAATGATTTACAATGAAATGCGTGAAGCTGAGCCAGATAATAAATCCGACGCCGCATAACCAGAGCGGATGCCAAAAACACAAGTTTCATTGAACGTGCTCCACAAAACGCACCCCAATATCCGTGGACGCGCACTGCAATCGCGACCGCTTTCATCCGCGAGTCAGCATTGCCACAAAGTGTTTTCCAATCGCGCTAAGACGCCGAACGGATAAGTTGGCAAAGATTTAAAACACGAAGTGACGTACGTTTATTCACGATCGCCCCACTATATTAGAAGCAATAATTGTAGAAATCCATCCAGCTAACTTGCTAGAGTCTAAATGACGCGAAGCTGTCATGCGCGGTGAATAAAACCTCGTTTGAAATGTGCTTGTGCATGTGTTTGTTCTTCAAGGTAAATGCAAATTAATCTTTCAAGGACGTATGCGTCAGGTTTCTTGTTAAGTCAAACGCAGACACCTTAAACGGTGAAATGCAGCATGCGAAGACGTCGGGTTACCGTTCAGATAGTATATGACGCTTAGCTTCACGTTTTGCTTGGATCTCTTGTTCACGCTTGACAGCACGCTTTACTGCATATAGAATTATTTCCTGCTCTGTGCTCCGCTTCTTCTGAGCTGCTTTCGCCTCTTCTGTTAAGATGCGCTTTGGACCCACTCCTATGAGGAAACTATAGAACTCCGCCTTACTGCACTCAGTGTTACATGCACGAAAACGACGCGTATCTCCAACTAGTGTCGCATACACCCGGCTATCAAATACGCAAATGGTATCTGGCTCCGCCAGACCTCTCCAACTTGATAAGCTATCAAGATGCAGCACACTTTTTCGCATGTGTTTTTCTGTCCTTACGTGCCGTCACACCTCTACTTTCTCCTTTGCCCCACACCTCTCCCACGTGTCTGCGATTGTTTCCCAATTTCAAACGTCGGAACGGCAGCTGTTGTGCGAGCCTGCGTGTGACCCGCTAGTGAGCTTACATTGCATGAAACGTTCTAAATCCATGAACTGATTGTGAAGGACGTGGTAGCGGGAGACTCAGAGTTAATTTTGACCACCTGGTGTTCTTTAACGTGCACTTAAATCAAAGTAAACAAGCATTTATTGCATTTCGCCACCATCGAAATGGGGCTGCCGCGGCCGGGATCAAACCAGTGACCTCGAGCTCAGCAGCGCGACGCCATAGCCACGGAGCTACCACAACGGGTGGAGGCAGCGCTGGCAAATCATCTTGGGCAGTCTTCTTTATTGTGAGTTCACTTAGTTCCACGTTTCACCTCGGTAACTACGAATTACCTGACCAAGCCGTGTGGTGCAGTGCGCTTTCGCAGCATGGAGTTTGCTCCGACTTGCATAAAAACAGCGGCCTGATCACCTCGTCACTACGAGACTAACCTTTTTTCTTACACGTTCTTCTTTTCAAACAAGGTGATACATTGGGATACTTAGCGATACCAAATTTTCCGCCCCATCCGCTTTCAGAACAAAGCGTACGTGAAGGAACTAGCCCCACAGCATGGCAAAGTCAAACATGAGCGTGCAACCAACGAACAAAAGCACCAGTGTTGCGTCCCGAATCGGCAGGGCCCATTCTTTGGGCGATTCCCCTGATTCCACTCCCTTCATCAGCGGCCGCCTACCTGGCGACGCCGCCCGGCACCGGTTCTGACGCGATGACAAAGAAGCTCACTTAGAAGTGACCACAAGCCCAGCTTCCTTCGTGGAAGCTGGGGCCAGGACAAAGGTCACTCTCGCGACCCTGGCAAGATGACCGTCACTGAGAGCAAGAAACCAACTTGACGACTTTTGTGGAAGGAGTGCGAACCCCCTGTTTCCATATTGCCTCGTCCTTGCTTCGAAGGTTGCATATCAGAGGCGGAGTTCTGCGGACAATAAAACCCCTCCGCGATTGGCCGCATCAAGGCCATCGAAGTCCCTTGTGTAGGGAACTGGGGAAGACCGCCGCTTTATAAGCGGACACATTTGGTTCAGTGGGTGTGTCCTGACGTGTTCTCATGTGTGCTGAAACATGTAGTAAGGCGGACAGTCAAAGTGCTCCTACATGGAGTGGGCTTCTATATCAGGAGTCACTGTACGTATTGTAAAAGAAGCCCCTTTTCTCTCGCTCTTAGGCCCGGACGTACTTATCCCTGTGACTAGAAGTATCACCGGCCTAAACGCTGCCCCGAGTCCCAACACGAGCTACAAACAAAATACCTATAAAACACGTTTTTTTCTAAACCTTATTAGTGAATCTTTGTCAAGTCAATATCGTTTGGGATCGCTCAGCGCCCTCGAGAAATGTTATCTTGGGCCACAGGTTGGAGGAATGATAAGACGACTGCGAGCGAACACCGATAGCATATCAAGCTGCGGCTCAAGCCACGTCAGCCTACAGCGTGTTTCGTGTTCAACAATGTTGTTTTCCACGAAGTTGGCAGAAATACTCGAGCAGTCTGTTGGTGTGCGCTTATTCATCACAACTCGCCGAGTGAAAACCACGCAGATTTACATGTTAGCGACGGCTTTGAAAGTTAAGTTGCCGCTATAGTGTTTGTACTGAGGACAATACCACCCAACATGCCTACGCTCGTCCTTAAAGTTGGCAGTTTTGCGCAGTTATTTGCAACACCTGAGGTGCTAGAGCTATAACGTGCAACTCTTGAACACGTGATTTTCATTCTGTTGCGAATAAATATGTAATGCTATTTGTGCTTATTTTCCCTGTTATTCTTATATAACCTTATGACTGCGGCCACACTACAGACCTTCATGTTCGAAGTACCCAGGTGTACACGTCCCTAACAACACATATGAACACCTTGCGTTCTTTGATCTCAACGAGAGGAAAATGAATATTTCTTTTCTTTGTATACGGCTCCGAAGACATCACCTGGAATACATGGCAAGAGTTACTGGAATGTTTTCCATGTTCCTCAGTTTTCACTTCCGGAAAGAAAAATTGGAGGACGCTTAAGCTTCGCCTTTAAGAGTGGAACGCGATAGCGTTATCGGGCTCCGTTCGCATCACCTTTTTCTTTATGAGTAGGCTTCACTGCAACACAAAACGTGGGAAAGCCAGCTTATAAAGACCAAGCATACACCAGTCCCATTAAAGTCGGCTTCACTTTCAAACAGAAATGCATTGCTGGGGAGAAGTTTTTTAGGGGCAACATTAGTCGTCTTATATTAAAATTTGAAGACCCTAGGAGCCTTTTTTTAGCACTTAATAATCGTTTGCTATTGTCCCGACGCGTGCGCGTGTCCAAAACGAATTAGGCAGGCTAAGTCCCAATTTGACTTGCCAAGGATGCGAGCGCCATCTGGATAGGATTTTCGCAAGTAACCTACCCGAGCGCGCCGTTGTTGGTATGGTAGAAATGCTGGAAAAGGGGTCTGTGTTTGAGTTTCCTCGTGACAGAATTATCTTTTCTCGTACATTCAAAATACAATCCGACGCCACCATGTATGTAGGTTGTTGTTAAGTCGTACTTTACCATTTTTCTGACGGATTTCACTGTGAGAAATTCAATTTTCGTTGACTAACGCCTTGCGCAACGCGAAGGGCGTGCGCGGTCGGGGTGGTTCGGGATGATTTTCTCCGCCACGGACGCCGACACCGGCGCCGACGCCGGATTTTCTTCGACACGGGGCCCTTAACGCTGTCGCGTTAAAACACCGCGCTCAAGTTCAGATGCTTAGGCAAGCTTATCGCACACAGCATACGGTTTCGTCTTCCCGAACATCCTACATTTAGTCTTGCTCGTAAAAAATGTCACAGTTTCGCCCTAAGGGCGAAGCAATGAATGCGATAGCAACACAGCAATGTCATACGAAGTAAGGTGAGCGGCTTTGGTAGCAATATGAATTGTAGTAAACATGAGCTGATTAAGTAAGCAGGTGTGCTGCGGCGTAAGTAGACCGACATGAAGAGAGACTCGATGACCACGAGAAGGCGCGTGTGAAACGGTGGTGTTGATGAGAAGCGCTGCCCGTGGGCAGCGCGTGCGAAGGGACACACCTGTAGCGCTGCACTGCCGATCCGGGCAGCATTGCATGTGTAGCGTGCGTTGGAAAATGTGGGCCGACTATTACTAACTGTGGTGTGAGCGCGCACAAACAAACATGAATAGATCACACTGAATGACTGCAGACAACGACTGTCAAAACACTGGCAGCAAGCGCATATACGCCGCAGCGGGCGAAGGTACGTGCGGTCTATCGCTTCAACGGAAACTGAGCGGTGAATGCACAGCGCATAAAGGTCAGAGCCTTGTGGAGAAAAGAGACGGTGCGAGCGAGCGACGAGCGCGGTTGTTGGCAGAGTAGAAATGCACCCCCCCCCCCCCCCCGCTCCCTCCGGCGCTCGCTTCCCGCTTCCTTGCTTGCGCGTGGAAGATTGAGTGCGTTCGCTCTCCGTGACAGCGTGCGTCCCCGCACGCTTCCGCTCGGGCATACGGCGCGCGGCGAAGATTTTATCTATACGGAACCTCACGGCGACGGCGACGCCGACGGCAGAAATCCGGTGGAAGTATCCATATAATTGCTATCGCAATAACACACTGTTTTCATTCGCAGAACTCTGCATTCGGGTAGCACGACATCATCAGGTTCCAAATCTTCTCCTCATCTACCGCTACAATTTCAGTGCGACTGCTCGGTGTCCCAATTGTACAACTGCAGCGCGACTGCTTGCAGTCCCAACTGAAAAAAACATCAGGGTCATTGTGGCCCTCGCCCTATAGCTTAGAGCAATGGTACACGATTTTCCGTGAAAACGTGCACCATCATTTTTCTGCAATTGCATTAAGGATCATTAGGAAGTTAAAATGCATCTACCTGATTACTAGCACATACTTGGTCAAGAGCATTGACAAGCACTGTCGTTACGAAATTTCAGTCTGCTGGCACTGCCAACAGACAACTTGGCGGCCCAGAATGAACGTTCACGTCAAAGTTACCGTTTACTGCACGGACTCCTTGTACGTTCATCTCTGGCATAATGGGTACCACTGGTACCAGCCTGATTTATGACTTGACTTTCTTTTGTAATGAGGACTACGGATATTGAAGTATTGGCGTGTGAAACAATGCACCGCGTTCCCTGGGACACTGGCGTGCACCAAGCAATCGAAAATACCGATTGAGACGCACCCATAAAGAAAGAGGAAGTTTTCGTGGCGGCTCAGGCTTCTAATGGGAACTTCGCCCCGGGGCCGGATCGCATAACAAGCGCAATGATCCGAAACCTTAGTAACGAGGTGCTTGAAAGAATCACACAGCTTTTCAACGAGCAATGCTGGTCCAAAGGTCACGTTACCCCTGAGTGGAAGGAGTCTGAAATTATAACCATACCTAAACCAGGCAACAAACCCGCTCTCGAAGCCTTACGGCCATCTCGCTAACATCGTGCATGGGAAAGCTATACGAGCGGGTAATCCAAGCCCGGCTCCAAAATTACATTGAAAAAGAATTTTTTTTCCGGCAACCAGGATCGGCTTCCGCGCCGGGCTCTCAGCACAGGATGCTTTTCTCCTGCTTAAAGAAGGGGTGTTAAGCTGCGTACCTAAAGGCGGAGAACATCTAATATTGACCCTAGATTTAAAAGGATCTTTCGATAATATCTCACATGAAGCTGTCATTTCGGAACTCAACGGGATTGGATGCGGAGAGCGAACATTCAACTACGTTAAATATTTCCTCTCGGAACAAACTGCAACAATTGGGATGGGCCAGATACGTTCGTCGGCGTTTTCGATGCCTAACAAATTCACACCACAAGGGGAGATGATCTCCTCCCTATTATTTAACATTGCTATGCGCCGGCTTGCTCGAGCCCTTAACGAGATACCACACCTAGGCTACACATTTTATGCAGATGATATCACACTCTGGGCTACTAGGGGGTCCTTAGCAGAAAAAGAACAAACGCTTCAGGAAACCGCGAAGGCCGTAGCGGAGTTCGCGCGAGACAGTGGACTCAGCTATGCGCCAAAAAAAGTCTGAAGTCATACGCATACATAATAAATACTAGAAGAGCAACGGTAATATCAATCTAGAAGTAGATGGCCACGCTATAGCAAAGGTTACCAAGGTCCGCATATTTGGATTCTGGGTCCAAAGCAACTGCAAAGCCGATCATACCATAACTACGCTTAGATCTACAGTCAAACAGATTGCAAGAATGATTTATCGAATCACGTATCACAGAAAAGGTATGAAGGAAAAAGACACCATTCGGCTCATACAAGCCCTTGTAATGAGCAGACTTGTAATGGTACGGACTACCGTACCACTCGCTGGGCAGGAGAGAGGAGGACGGGGTGGACTACCTCATCAGGAGCGCCTATAAAGCGGCGCTCGGCCTGCCCCTAGGAACATCGACAGGGCAAGTTTTGGCTCTGGTAATGCACAATACTTATGGGGAGCTGACGGTGGCGGTCCTGATCGCTCAGAGGGACAGACTAAGTCAGAGCTCTGCTGGTAGGGCGCTCCTGATCACATTTGGGCTCCCACCCTATTCTCAGCATCCCGGCCGCGGCGGCCGCGTTTCGATGGAGGCTAAATGCAAAAACGCCCGTGTGCTTGCCTTGTATTGCACGTTAAAGAACCTCAGGTGGTCAAAATTAATCCGGAGCCCTCAACTACGGCGTGCCTCATAATCAGAACTGCATGGTTTTGGCACGTACAATCCCCAGAAAGAAGAAGAACCTCCATGATGAGCTGACAGACGTACCCCACGAAATTCAAAAAAAGGTTGCAGCAGCACCTATCCCCAAAAACATGAACTACGATTATCACACTAACAGAACAGACGGCAAGGAAAGAATCAAATGGCTCCGGAAGAAATTTAGGTCAGACCGAAACGTCACATACGTTGACGCAGCCAGCTCCCACAGACGGAGCTATGTAATTACAGCAGTCGATAACAACATGAAACTGCAGACGAACGCCTCTCTACGGACAACTTCGGCTACAAAGGCGGAAGCTTCGGGTATAGCCTTAGCCATAAGATACAAAGAACACAGAGGAGAGCCGTCAGTGATTTTGGCGGACTCACACGAGGCGTGCAGGGCCGGCTGCCCATTGCAACCATGAAGTTAATGAGACATAGACTTGATCATAACCACAGGTTGATCTGGTTCCCGGGACATTCAGGGCTCGAGGGGAACGAAAGGGCTGACGCTCTAGCTCAAGAATTTAGTAACCGAGCAGAGCCCTCAGCTCCCTAGAGCCAAATGTCAATATCGACAACACCCAGGGATATTCTAGCTCACCAACGTCTCACAGGCAAAAGATACTGAACTGCCCCTAAATCCATCAAAGGTAGGGAGGACGCAGACCTCTGAAAACTTCAAACAAACGTTAATCCAAATTTATTAAGGCTAATAAAGTTTATCCGACGCTCTACCTGGATATTTGTACATGGTGTGGCGATAGACGGACATTATACTACATCTGGTGCGGGTGCAATAAAAGAAAGTCACAGTTTCGCCCGAAATGCGAAGCATCGATTGCGATAGCAAATTAGTAGAGAGCTATACGAAGCAAGGATAGTAGTTGATGGAGCCGTTTAAAGTTGTAGACATGGCTTACTAACTAAATAGACAAGCCCGGTGTCACGCGCGCACAGGTAAACATGAACACATCTCGCTCGATGACCGCGGAAACTCGCTGTAAGAACGCCGGAGTGAGAAAGCGCACCAGCAGCAGCGGGGAAATTGACCTTCGCGTTGTCTCTCGTCTCGCTTCAACGCGAACTTAATGTCCAAAGCAAGCGCATACAAAGCTACCGGCACTCGGCGCATGCACTTTGTCCCCATCGCAGATCGTTTGGAAGATAAGGGCCATGCGGGCGCGCACTTCGCCCACATCGCAGATTGCTTTCAAGATACGGCGCCGCGCTGTGAGCAGCAGCCGATGGCGCAGAAAGCACCCCCCCCCCCCCCCTCTTTTTGTCCGTCGCTTCGCCCCCGTGCCTCGCGCGCGAAAGCAAACCGCGCGCTTCCGGCCCGCCTTCCTCCCTTGCGTTCGCTACATTGAGCCGCGATTGCCAGATCACCTTCGCACGCTTTCACTCGCACATACAGCGTACGGCGCACGGCGACAATTTTATCGCCGTTGGACTTTATACGGAACCTCACGGCGACGGCGGTGACGACGACGACGACGGCAGAAATACGCTTGGAGTTTCCATATAATTGCTATCGCAATAAAACCAGACAACCTAGCAATAAAGAGGGATAAAGATTAAAGGGGATAAAGATAAAGTCTTCCTAGGGATAAAGATAAAGTCTAACACGGAGCACAGCTAGGGTCTCGGACCCAGAGGTGCAGCTAGCACTTCTGGAAAATGTCCGACGGGCGGCTAAGGCCAGTGGAGCCCTGGACATAGGGCCCCACACATAATGCTCCACGTCCCGTCACTCCCCCCCCCCCCCCCTCTTTTTAATAAAGTTTCTTCTTCTAAAGTTGAGGTTACGGGGAGGGGGGGGGGGTGCCTAGAATATATCTCCTTCAATTTCATCTAAGAACAGTTCAGTAAGGGCCGGAGCGATAATGGAAGCTATTATATATTCCTTTGTTTATGAATGTATGATTTGACATTCTAATATTAAGCACGAGGTCACAGGTTCGATTCCAGGCTGCGGCGGCCGCATTTCGACGGGGGCCATGCAAAACGTTAGTGTACTTAGATTTCGTTCGCGAAATTATTCAGCTAGGATAGTTTCCCAGAACGTTTGTGTACCATTTTAGGGGACCAAGGGAAAAAATTTGTCGCCGCAGAAAACGCTTTAGCGTATAACGCAGCAATATAACTTCTAAAAAACTTATTTGTGGTCACAAATACATAGGTTGCAAAGAAAAAATTCTTAATGTGAATTCTCCCATAAATAGTTAACAAAATTTGTGAGGCCGACATTTTTTGGCTACTTGATAGAAATAATTTATAGAATCGAGTTATCTACAAAATATAATGTAAAATAAGTCATAGTACACGTTTTACAGACATATGTACCCAGAACACAGTTCTATAATATATTCAGCACACATCTGTTCTTTGGGTTCAAAACACAAGGGAGTTAGCCTTTCGTGTGCGCGGGTGCCATGCAGTGAAGCAATTCCTCTGCTTCCAAAGGCACGGGTAACTGTGAATTTCTGGCGGTAAACGTTGTTTCTTACAGCGAAGCTGTTTATGGATAGTGTTCCGTGCATTTTTGTTCTGCGTGTGCAAAACCTCAGGTCCCGATTTTGATGCAAAATCGTTTGATTCTATGCAAAAGCTTATACGTCTCATCACTTGGATAGGCATTTTGAGTAGATTAGTTATCAATAGGCACCATTTTCAAGATCAGTAGACCTTCAGGTAGATAATAAAGGTTTCTCAAAGATTTACCGCTGTGCGACCTGCGTCGGCCATGTCTACGTTCGGACCGCACTCTCTTTGTCGGCGTTCCAAGCGCTTGCGTATCTAGTTTCCTTTCCTTCCAGTCTACCGTGGTGGCGGTGCCGTCGAAACGTCACACGTGTCTCGTTTCCTCCGGCTCCTTGGGGCGGTGGTCCCGCCGTTCACGCGAATGTTTATAGAAAACCAGAAATACAAGTTGCCGTTCTTCATTTTGAATTTCACTTTTCTTCTGTCGTCACAATGGGGAGGCCGCGTTTAGTCCGAGCTCCCGAGGAGCAACGCGCCTACTAAGAGCGACGGCAGAAACAGGGACGCGAATGCAATCGTTGCCGGTGGGTGGCAAACACCACCTATGAAGGTCGTGCACAAAACGCCAAGCGCATGCGGGACGCCATGCAAGACGACCAACGTCGCGAGGCGCACAACACGGCAAAAAGACGCAGATAGCATGCTGCTGAATTGGATAACTTTAATGGAGCATACGCTAAATTCAAAATAGGACTTTCTGGACAAGCAGTTTGGGTGTACTTTTAGGGTGCGTGATCGGCTGTTCAAAATTTTGTGTCACCTCTGTGTCGCGTGCTAAACAGCTTCGTTGGTCATCCACCTTCACAGAGTGGAATGGCTCATGATTTTTTTTTTCGGCTTTGCGCTCCAGATAGCACATCTTGCGATATTGTCTCTTCATCTTTCTGAGTTGATGTCGAAGATATCGTACTGGTTTTCAGGTTAGGCAGGTCTTTGTGGTATTCTCTGTCGAGGTCCAGCAGCTAAAGAAGCTCAATTCTGAACATAAACTGGCCGAAGTTTGCGCTTCTCTGAAACTGCAACTGTTATAAAGATATTCGAATAGCCCAGTTCTGCAGGATGGACGTGCGGCAGACCTATCGAAGTGCGCTTGAAAGGAATGAAAGCCGTCCGAGTTGGAGCCTAAACTTACCGGCAGACTGCTCCCGATATTTCCTTCCTATTATCACGTTTCATCGATGTGAAATTGTTAATCTGACAATGTAATATCGCTGTCGAACTTATTAATGTTGGTCGAATAACGAAAAAATTATGCTGATGTTTCGTAATCACAAATCGCCCGCACTTTGTCTTTTATTACGATAGCAATTATATGGACACTTCAACCGGATTTCTGCCGTCGCCGTCGCCGTCGCCGTGAGGTTCCCTATAGATAAAATCTTCGCCGCGCGCCGTATGCCCGAGCGGAAGCGTGCGGGGACGCGCGCTATCACGGAGAGTGAACGCACTCAATCTCCCACGCGCAAGCAAGGAAGCGGGAAGCCAGCGCCGGAGGGAGCGCAGGGGGGGGGGGGGGGGGGGGCGTACTTTCTCTCTGCCAACAACCGCGCTCGTCGCTCGCTCGCACCGTCACTTATCACCACACGGCTCTGACCTTTATGCGCCGTGCATTCGCCGCTCAGTTTCCGTTGAAGCGATAGACGGCACGTACCTTCGCCCGTTGGTGCGGCGTATGCGCTTGCTGCCTGCGTTTTGACAGTCGTTGTCTGCAGTCATTCAGTGTGATCTATTCATGTTTGTTTGTGCACGCTCACACCACGCTTGTTCAATCAGTTAGTAATAGTCGGGCCACATTTTCCGACGCACGCTACGCATGCAATGCTGCCCGGGTCGGCAGTGCAGCGCTACAGGTGTGTCCCTTCGCACGCGCTGCCCACGGGAAGCGCTTCTCATCAACACCACCGTTTCACACGCGCCTTCTCGTGGTCATCGAGTCTCTCTTCATGTCGGTCTACTTACGCCGCAGCACACCTGCTTACTTAATCAGCTCATGTTTACTACAATTCATATTGCTACCAAAGCCGCTCACCTTACTTCGTATGACATTGCTGTGTTGCTATCGCATTCATTGCTTCGCCCTTAGGGCGAAACTGTGACATTTTTTTTTTTTGGAAGCGTCAAAAGGCAATTTTCTGCCACAGCACGCTCGCTTTAGTTTGGTAAAAGTGGCATCAAAATTCATAGTGATGCTGCAAAATAAATAATAAATAAAACGATACTCAGCTTTTTTTACTCCGCTACTCAATCAATAAGGCTATGTATTTGATAAACGACAACTGCAACATCTTGAAACCACGAATGAGTATCATCGATCACCGGTGCCTGATTTGAGAAGGCGCTGTAACGAAAGAGTTAATAGAACCCCAACAGGTCAAATTCATCCGGAGCCCTCTGTTACGGCGTGACTCATAAAAAACTGCGCAGGCTCGGGAAGGTAAACCCAATTTTTAATTTAATCAGATAGGATGCAAAATTAACCTAAGGCAAAAAAAATAAAAGGTGTAAAATGTTCCTGCTCAACACCTCTCACGCGTCCCTAAAATCGACCCAGCCAACATGTTCCGTTCTCTTCATTATGCATTCAATTAGACTATTGTGTGGCACAGACTCATGTAGTTCTTTAATATATCAAAAAAAGGGTAAAAGAAATATTGCCACTGAGCGTGCTTAGGACACTTTAGGCATATTTATGTTCTTCTTTAGACGTTTTCATTTTCACTTTCATATTCACGCATCGTAAGGAGCCCTGGTGAGTTCATCAAAGCCGCAGGTTACACCTTGTCGGCGTTTTTCGAATACACATTCTTTCTTTCAGCACTTTTCTGTGCTTTCCAATAGATGCGTCATATTTCGTGCTGTTCCACTGCACTACACACGGACTATTTGCTATACTTCAAACTCTGCTGCCTCTGCTGAAATGCTCCGTACCATCATTACAGCAAATCTAAATACAAGCAAGTAGCTGACACAACATGCATGCTTGGGAAGAAAGACGTGCACAAGTAGCTATCGCACTTTGGACAGCAGCACCTGTGCAGCAGCCCCGCGCCTACGCCGGCGCCCCACTGCGACCACGCCCGCTGATCTGCTCCCTCTCACGGGGCGAAGGTTGGGCACTCGTCGGAGCAGATGCGTGATGTTTTGACTAAGCGTTGTTAGTGTAGCGGTAGGCGCGCAGTGCTCGCCTCATATAACGTTTCCAAGCGTGAAAAAGGAAGCAGCAGAACGAAAGCCTATGTAGCTTGCACGGCACTGATTCAACCATCCGGCAATTGAATATTGCGACAGTGAGAGCGGAAGATACGCTACCGTCATTCGTCCGTGTTTCTCATGGCATCAACGAGCTTCTGCTTCAAGAAGACATCCGGTGTCATATTTGCTCGACAAAATCGCAGTGGGTGAGCTAAAAGAGCTCCAGCAGAGAACTGAATGTACTACGACAACGACTACGCCAGTAGTCAAACCACGGCTAGCACGGCTGTCTACAAGTTTTTTTTTTCTTCTTCTACAGTGCTGTGCTCCTCGGCCCCAACAGGAACCTGCTCTTGAATTTGGCTTGCCTCTTTGCCGACCATAGGGATGCAGGTGTTGGTTTATGCATGAAACTTGTGGTACCAAAGCTCAGTGGACAATCCAACTAAAACGGACAAAGGAAGATACAGGGAGTTTTTATAGTGCGCGTTCTCCAGATCAAGGTACGAGATGCACTTCCGTACTTCTGTAAGCAAGCGATTTAAGGTAAAGCATCTTTATTGCCTCGTATTAGGCGCTACGTTTCTCGCCACATGCTCCGTACTTTATCTGAATAAGCCAAGACATCCGCTTCCGCCGTTCTACTGTTGGGATCTGCCCGTGCCGGAGGTGACCGTAGAAGAGTACAACGACACGTTTGTGCCAAACATTGTGCATTTCATAAGGCTCGGTAATGCTCCGTTATCCTTTATCGAGGTTGTGAGCATTCGAGCGGCCTGGCTCCAGCAAAGCCCTGACTTTCTGATGATTCACTGCGACAACTGCAGCGCGACCATCCAAAGCGCGCACTGGAAAGACATCAAAGACATCCCGCGACTGACTCTCAGGTACGTCGACAAGCCGAAGACAATTTTTGGCACCAAGGTGAGCTGGATCGAGCACGCCTCCGACATTGTTCGCATCAGGGTGCTGAGAAAGTATGGAGGCATCTACCTCGATAGTGACTCCTACATCGTGAAGAATCTTGACAAGTACAGGCGCTACGAGACGGCCATAGGATGGCCGCCAGGCCAGTGGATGGGCAACCAGATCATCGTGGCCCATAAACGATCCGAGTTCCTGCGTCTGTATTACGAGTCGTATCACAAGTACCGACCTGACCTTTGGTATTACAACGCCGGTCATGTACCCACACTGGAGATCCTCGACACGAAGCCGCACCTCGTTTACAGAATTCCGTGTGACTTCGGAGTGCACGAAGACATCACGAGGATCTTGTTTGAACAGTGCAACGACGACTGGAGGAACTTCACAGCCGTGCACGTGTTCTTCAGACACAGGGCTTACTACTGTCCCTTTGACAAATTCGGACCCATCAACTTCGAGACTGTAGGAAAGTACGCCGCGAATTTCGGGAAGATGGCGCGCCTAGTGCTCACAGGTTCGACGAGGTTGGGCGGATCCGTGGTGAAGAACATATCGTTGCTGAGTGCGGAAAAGCTGGATTATTCGCAAGGATGTCGATAATGATGACGTGTGACATGTCTATTTCTACTGTGAGTATACTAATAATACATTGTTACATGTACATGCCACATTACATGTTACATGTAGATGTCATTATCATATTACATTGTCAATGTGTAATGTCCCTCCTGCATGGGCCAGCTTCATGGCCTGTATGTTGAATAAATAAAAATAATTAATCCCCGAGTGCTTTATATCGCGCAGTGAGCAAGTCTTAGTGGTCATGTTACTGGTTTATATGCTCACGGTAGTCTATATACTCATAGTATTTCTGCTGATATGACCAAAAAAGATGCCCGGAATTCCCACTGAACCAAATCTTTGCAGAAAAAAATACTAAGACTAGTAAATGTTGTGATAACTTAGATGGGCTTTATTTCTTTACTAAGAATGAGGTGGAGTATGCGTATCCATGGTTGTGAGTGCACGAAATGTCCGAAGTGAGCATTTGCAAACTAGCTTTGTATGAGATGTATGAGAGTATCAAAAGGAGACAAAAAATTAAAAAGAAGAATCAAACCCTCGCTTTTCTGATAGCACCGTTCTATAAACTTTGCTCAGCCAGAGTTTGCTAAGCCTGAGCGGCCTACTCTAGACGAGCATCACTATGAATGGACTACATCTACAGACTGCATATTATTCATTGACGAAAGCAAAATAGTCAGCGAAGGATAGTATTATTACTCACAAATGTACCACCATAAAAAACGAGCTAGTGGCGTGGCATAGTTCCAACCCAATGACACAACTCTCAGCTGCTGGTGTTACAGGCACGAATGTATACGGGGTGATAATTTACGGAATTACGGAAAATTTTACGGAATATTTAAAAATCGCCTGTTAATTGCAGATAACTTAATTCTTGTCCTTGAGCGGGATTATTCAGAGAGGTAGATATTACCTGTACGAGAAATAGAAACACATATTCAACTAATTAGCCAAAATGCACTAATTAACTGCTTAATTATTGACTTTGCAGCACATATGGCAATTTACGAATGGTATCCGGTGAGTTTGCAAGGCGTATCCACTTGGAATGAACTTTCAAAATGATACCAGCTTCGAGATATCCGCCATCAAACGTGCCGTAAAAATGTACTGTTGTTCTACTTACTTAACTTCTTTACCAAAACGCTCTTTTATGCATTGAAGCACAAAAGTTAATGGAACGGCAATGTATTTCGGCCCACACCTTGGGGAATAGTATCTCGAAATTGGTGTCATCCTTGAAATTCATTTCAAGTGGATATGTCTCACAATCTCACCGGCTACAATTCGTAAATTGCAATATGGCTGTAACGTAAATAATTAAGACGTTAATTGGTGAATTTTCGCTAATTATTTGAATCTGTGTTTCGATTTCTTGTGCTAGTAATGTCCGCCTCTTCTAAGAAACCAGCTCAAGGACAAGAATTGTGCTATCTGCCACAGAAAATGTTTAAAAATTCTGTATGACTTGAAAATGATCACCCTGGAGGTTTGCGCAGGCGCTAGCTTTCGAATTCTAAAAAGTTTCAGTGCATTTTTGACACCAGTTGCCGTTACTTTCTCTAGAAAAGGATTCTCAGCTGCCACGAACGGCGCCATCATAGCTTTCACTGCAGAAATTGGAGTGCTAACGTTCGGAAAATCTATTATTTTCAAGTGACCGAACGGCGCAAATGCGCACGTATACCTAATCACTTGGACTGTATGATAATTCGACAATAATTATAAACAGTCTCTGAACGGGACAATATAACGCGGCAGACAACGGTATGCGTTGCTGCCCATCTCGTTCTTTCGTACCAGTTTCACGCCATTTATGTTATTTGGCCCGCACACTTACCTCACACGCTACCACCAAGTCATATAATAGAATAAGCCGGAACTGACCTCACCTACCTATTCTGCACGAAAAACTAACAACCGGCGGAAGCTATACATCGTCTAGTGAAGGCCGTGCCCGTCAGCTCAAATATGTGGAAACAGGCGATGGCGTTCCGCATGACAGGGCGTCTCCATCACGCGCCACGTTGCATGCGGTCGAGGTTTCCTGTAACCGTGCTTTTCGAGGCCTCGCATCGTATCTGCAGCGAGCTGGCACGCACAAGCCGCTTTCACTACACTCTACCGTGCAACCACACATGTATAAGCTCTTACATCCTCATCGGCTGCCGGTCGGACCCCGTTGTTTGGTAGTGTATTGCTGAACACGCGTTCGGTGTCTCTCAGGTCATAATGCGGCGTTAGAAACAGCTGAAAGTTTCGTAAGCGCTCGAAGGAGAAGGTCACAGAGGCCATGACGTCTAACAACCAACCACCGTGAAACAAGCTTGACATCTTGACACTACGTCGATCACTGCTTCTTAACGTTGCTTGGCTTGTACCAATTTTTGCGCAGTTCCGTGTGTTTGGAGCCTAAAGGGATGTTACTGGCGTCGGTATGGTATTGAAGAAAGCTATTTCCTAAAATATGCAAAACATGATTACGCACTCATTCGCAATAATCCACATTCTTTGAGACATATGTTGAAAAGGAGCTACAGATTATTACGCAAATCCCGCACGCGTATGTTTTATAGTCAATTTGATGCTATGTAAGCCACGGTAGATGCCCAGCCACGGAGGTCAAGCCAAGCGATGTTCGGTTCAGCATATATTCGTCTTGAAGGATCACAAAGTTTTTTTTTTTCGTTTACAGTTCAAATCCTCCAGCTACCTGTAGCCTGTATTTAGAAAATTAAATTATTCGTAGCATGCTTAGGTGTTGCCGTCATGAACCTATCAGCTTTGACATCTGTTGACCGGGACGTGTGCCTACATGGTTGACTGGGGCAGATGCATGGTCGCTAAGTGAATTCCTGGGGGCTTTTTCTAGAGGACACGGGGAACACTAGTCAATGCAGCGGCCTTCATCATGCTCTCAAAAACAAAAGAAGTATCGAGACCATCAACGGGTGCTTTTCCGCGTAATTTTTCTACCTTCGCTTTGTGCCCACCAGTCACAACATTGCTCTAACCTCCGGTTAACACTTCCCGAGTCTTTAATCTCTAGTTAACAGCACTTCTCTAACGATGCTTTATCAGCTGTATTGTCTAAAGGCGGAAATTTTAACGACAGCTATCGCTCAGCCTACATGCATATATATCGGCTATTCCTGTGAATCAAAGTTTATCAAGGTTGTAGCGATCGGCTGCGTAAAGCCTAAACGCCCGAAAAAGTATCTGCAGTGTTTGTGGGGGCTCGATTAAGACATTTGTAATTTAATTACATTATTTAACGTCTTGAAGCTGCACCTGGGCTGTAGTAACACCATCTGCACTCGTTTGACAATCGAGCCTGACTCTTGAGGCCCCGTGGCACAACACCCTGTCCAATCATCCACTGCGGAGGGTGTTTCATTAAAGGCAAACACCACGTGCTAAATGTAACTTACGCCTGCCGAGTGAATATGATCGAAGAAATTTCGCAATAGCTGCTCACAAACAATTGTGCCAAGTGTGCCTACCACTTTCGCACAATGTGAGCCTCGGTGATGGTCGTGAGCCAGCTTTGTGAACAATCTAGTATAGTAAAGAGTTGAACGACCTTCAAGCGAACCGCATGCACTGTTGCGACACAACGGCTTAATTGCGAGAGGACTTCCATAGTTGACGGGCAGTTGTGTGATTGTCAGCTGCGCGCATCTCTCCATGCGTCCCACCTATGCAGCAGCACAGCAGCAGGTGCGGGCTGCAGCCCTTGGGCGTACAGTCGTCACATTGACCTTCGGCGTCAGTGTATGCGCCGTTTCAATGGCACGTTAGCTTATTCATTTTGGTCTACTGTGCGTAATCACTCATTTGACACGTTGATGAAGTAAGCGCAGCATGACATATATCCTTGATTGAAGGTATATTTATTTATTAAGAAACAGAAACAACCTCAAAAGTGCATGCTCTGATGACGCATTTAGCGCCATCATTAGCCTGCAGTTCAATGTACACCGAAGTAAAACAAGACAGAAAGAAACGTCGGAACAAGCGCATTGCAAGTAATATCCTCTATGTAATGCACAGAGAAACTGCGCAGGAAGAGTTATGCCGGTAAAGGTACTCTTCAGAATGAAGAGGGGGCGGACATATTGCGGTCTAAGGGGCAGTGGTGTTCTGCTTTTAAGGCACGAGGTCACTCGTTCGTTTTCCGGCCGCTGCGGCCGTATTCCGATGGTCGCCAAATGCAAAAATTACGCTTTTGTATTGAGACTGTGGGGTTTGTTGGAGGACAAGAGGTGGTCAAAGGTCCGTAAACTTCCACTGTGGCGTTTCTCATAGCCTCTGTGTCAATCTTGATCGTTAATCTCCGCTCATAACTCAGAACGAAAAGGCGTGTCTATCAACAGAAGAAAAACGCCAAGCTTGAACTGCAAATAGAAAATCCCATAAGCAAGGACCTCAATGTTACCGACACTAAAGTCAAGAGGACGTCTCAATTGAAGCACTTGGTAAGACCGTAAGTGAAGGCGAAAACGTGGAAAGGTGAGTAGTGCGGGTTAGCACAGGAGTTAATTGAAGATGGACAAAATAAAAAAGGAAATGCTTTAGCAGTTTTTACGCTAAGAAAGCAAAACTAGAACTGGAAGGTCATACGACCAGACGATAGCAAAGCCACCAGTTTTGTGAAAAAACAAGTCGCCCATTGTGTAGAAATCTCATAAGAGTTTTAGAGCAATGCGCCGACTGAGAGATGAAGAATATAGGAATTAAGGGTGGGTCAATCTCGCAGGTATTTGAGTCAAAACCAGTTAGGACATGCAATGAAAGGAACGATTAACTATATCGGCGATGTAGTAGTGAAGATCGAAGCTAAACGCAATGGCAAAAAAAATTCGGCCTAATTGTTACAAGGCAGCTTTGAGGACAATCTCAAAGTCGGGAAGCTGTAAGCGAACCCCGCAAAAGATAAACAATAGCGGAAAAGTCATGAAACGAATGATTTAAAAAGAGATGAAGCAGGAATAATAAGCAGTCACTTAATATGCTGGTGTCTCACGAACAAACTATCACGATTGTACAGCTTTTCGAGTAATTTCGGCTGGCGAGCTTCCTCTGGTGTGTATTGTATAGTATTTCTTACTAGGCAAAAACTATTTGGTGTTGAAAGTCATTGCTGACTGCAGTACAGGTCGAAGCACGATGAGCGCAAGCCTGTAAAACTTTTGTTCAGTATCGTCACGGTTCATTGGCAGTCACCATATTCCAACACATGAACTCGAAGTGGTCTTACGAAAAGTTTACAAGCTTCCAGCAAGTATTACTACTGCAAAAACGACATTGAGCATAAAAGATAGAACAAGCACATTCACCAATGTGTCATTTTCATCCTTTATACTGCAGAGTCAAATAACGTAAATAATTTTCGCGATGCCCATCTTTCCAGCTTCTTATTTGCGCACTTACAGCAGTACAGCGTTCACTGTGGCAACGCGCAATCATACCTTCGTGCAAACGTTCCTAAGTGCTAGCCTTAATGTTATTCCGGGGCCGGTGCACCGGGCGGGGCCCGCGGCGGGTCTGGTCCGATGGTGGCAGAGACGGACCCCCCCCCCCCCCCCCCTCCCGCTTTAGGGACATACTCTCCACCTTTAACGAAGTCGCAAAGCATTATCAACTTGCTCGCAGGGCATTTCTGTTGCCCCACCGAAACCTATCACGGCCTCAATCGGTTACGCTTAGGTTATTACAAATGCACTCGTATCCCAGTCTCTCGATCTATAGTCGTTTCGCGGAGGTCTCCCCTTTGTGTCCTGACTGCGGCGGATAAAGCGATTTTAACCATATGCTCTGGGAGTGCCCCTCTTTACAGCACCACACATATCAAGGGATCTCGCAAGAGACATTTTATGCACTGATCAAGAGTCATGACTGGTTCCATCAACTCAAGGCAGTCCCAGAAGGCGGCGGTGAGGCTTGGCCTTCCCGCCCCGACGTGGGAGCGGCCCGCGGTCCTCCCTCCATGAAAACGGAGGGGGGGTGACTACTTCAGGACCTTAGTAAAGTTTACTACCTACCTGCCTATATATTTACGTCTGTCTGAAGTGGACTCAAGCCTTACTGCAGAAATTAAAGGAATGGGGATAAGGGAGGTCGCGGAGGTGGATCACTGTATTCATTGATGTATGTTGGCGCTGTCGTCCTCTCGGTGAAGAGCCGACCAGATCCCTCAGGTTCTGTGAAGTATTGTAAAAAAAAAAAAAACCTGCCAATAACGCTGGGCGTCAGAAGGTCCAAGTTCTTGAGGAGGATCGGTCCAGTCTCGTAGTGCCCGAAGTCGTAGTGCCCTGAAGGAACGAAGCGTCCTCTCCCGGACAGTTTCAAATGCCGGGCACGACCATAGAATATATTCGGCTGTTCCTTTAGACGGACAAGCCGGACACTGGGGAGTCGTATTGGCTTTTTTTATTATATGGTATTTAGGAGATGTTGACGCCTTTAATTGGCGCCGGCTACTTCTTTTCACATGGAGATATGAAAGAAAAAATAACCTACACGCTTTAAAATTAAATGTCGACTCCAAATCACAATAACACAAAGTCCAGTCACATAAGTACACTAGTACCACACTAATACTGGAAGTCAACTCAGAAATACAGCAAAACAAAGTTCAGTCACAAAGGCGCATTAAGGTAAATACAATCCAGTCACATAAGTGCACTAATGCCAGACTAAAACTGAAAGTCAACTCAGAAAAACGGCACATAAAGTGCACTCACATAGGTGCACTAAAGTAAACGTAAAGTCCAGTCACGTAACTGTATTAAAATCACGGCACATGAGATAGCATGGATTCGATTCAAATGAAGGCACATGAACCCAGGTGTTGAATTCACCAAATTCAGACAAAAAAATCCCATAGACTTAGTTTATCACAGATAAACTCTCTTTTCAATAGTTTCCGAGAATATTGCTCGCTTCTAGAAATATTTGGAGGGACAATAACGCTCGTCTGGCATGACGCTCTGTGGCCATAACTGGCCCTTGCGCCATTAAACACTATACATCATCATCAACGCTCGTCTTTGCAACGAATATGTTGGCCAAGGACCTGAGATCTTCCTGAGGCTAAAGGGCCTGCGGTCTAATGTCCCTAAATCACGTGCTAAACGTTGTCTGTATGTGTCGTGCCGCGGACATTCTAACAGAAGATGCTGCACTTCCTCATCCGCGTGGCCACAAGTACATTCTGGACTATCAGCTCTTGAAATTTTTTGTAGAAAATGTTTTGTGTACGCGGTACCGAGCCGCAGACGGTGAATGAGTGTTTCAAAGGCTCTGGTTGTGTCCAATATGGACGGGATTTTGAATTGTAGCGCAGGGTCAATGTGAAATAAATCTGAAGATTTCGAGTTCTGATCAAACCATGTCGTTTTGCAACCACGGACTGATATCTGTCTTAGCATGTGCCGCAATTCTCCTTGCGTTAGAGGGAGACCGTATGTGGCGTTATTATTATGCGCTTGTCTAGCAGCCTTGTCTGCTGCAACATTCCCAGGGATATTGCAGTGGCCAGGTATTCATCGGAACATTATTGTGTGAGTTGTTTCAATTGCCTTTGTGAGTTCCTTTAGTGTCTCATAAACTAACGTCATGTTTTTTGGAATTGCTGATGTCACCACGAAGTGACGACAAAGCTGCTTGTGAGTCACAAAGGATGACCCATTAGTTCCCTTTTTGCGTTGAATTTATGTATCGTAACAAAGACAACATCGCAAAAAGCTCTGCTGTAGTTGATGATGTCGCGTGAGACAGTTTAAACGTCTGTATTCGGTTCCATTCTGGAATGACAAAGGCCGCTGTAGAAGAATTTGTTTGACAAGGACCGTCTGTATACGCTTGAACATATCCAGGGTACCGAAAGTATATCTGGTACAGCGCTAGTTGTTGGGCTGCTAGCATAAACATGTCTCGTTTGCGAATAATTCCGTCAACCGAAAGGTCAAGTTTTGGTGTGACAAGTCGCCATGGAGGGTAGGAAATATCTGAGATCCAAAATTCGTTATGTGGTAGTAGATTTTTTTGCACCTGAATCACAGTATTGATGTTTGCCCTGTCTCTCTCAGTAAGTGTAATTGCTAGTGGGTGTCGTTTGTGCTGCACTGAGACGCGAAAGTAGTGTCGACAGGTTTCAACCGTCCTCATAATAGGGAATGGAGGATGACGTGCTTCTGCAATTACTAAGGAACTTGAGGTTGCTCGAGGAACACCTAAGCATACTCTAAGGCTCCTAGCTATTAATCGTTGAAGTCGCTCTTCAGATGAACGGGAGACTCCATGCAGAACAGGTGAAGAATAAGCTATTTTTTGTTTTATAAGTGCATTATGTACTTTCAGTAGTGATGAAACCGACCCTCCCCATGTCGTGTCTGCTACGCGACGAAGAACATTTATTGTTGAGTTTATTTGTTCTTCGAGTGCTTTAATGTGAGCATTCCAAGAAAGTTGTCTGACTAATATAACCCCCAGAAATTTGTGTTGTTTTACAATTTCTAAATGTTGTCCCTCAAGGCACAGCTGAAAGTCTTTTAGGTATCCTCTGGTAAAGGGTAGCACAGCCGTCTTACTGTAAGACAGCTCCATTCTTCTTTCTTTTAAGAATTTGTCCACAATGTTTAGGCCTTCCTGCAAAGTTGATTGAACAAGGCTGGCACATGAACCAGAGGCCCAAATACAAACATCATCCGCATATATAGAGTAGTGTAGTGCTGGTGGAATTCTCCATGGTAAATCCGCCATTACACAATTAAAGAGAAACGGGCTTAAGACACTGCCTTGTGGGACTCCTTAAATAATATTATGAGAGGAACTTTTTCCTTCGCTTGTTTGAATAAATATTGATCTGCCATTCAAGAAGTTGGATATCCACCGTAGCACCCTTCCAGAGACTCCCAGTTCTAGCAGATCACACAATATATGAGCATGACTGACTGTGTCGAAGGCTCGCTTAATGTCTAAAAAAACCGCTATTGTGACATTTCCCTTAGCTAGTTCATGTTCAACATAGGTGACGATATCCAAAATTGCATCCATAGTGCATCGCCGCCTTTGAAATCCTGTCATGTGATCATGGAAGTATTTCTGTTCGCTGACACCACCATTGCAGCCTAGTGTCAATCATTTTCTCCATGACCTTGCATAAACAGCTCGTCAGGCTCACAGGACGAAAAGATTCAAGAGATAGAGATTTACCAGGCTGCAATATAGGCCATAGAATATGTTCGGCTGTTCCTTTATACGGACAAGCCGGACACTGGGGAGTCGTATTGGCTTCTTGATTGATGACTTCTTGAAGCCTGGCTGGTGAGAGCAGCATACCAGTTTAAACTCGGTGGAGGAGAACCGCCTCTGCCCTGCGGAGTGTGCTGGTTGATATCCGGCAACGTCCTACGGAGTTGCACAGATGTGTCAGGTTGCGACGGCGGTAGGGATGCGCAAGTTGCCATGTCTCCGCCGCATCCATGACAGGCGAGTTGGGCTGGTGGAGCGCAATAGACGACCATGCAGGTGAAATGAATTTGGCCCCAGTCAAAGATGCGGAAAGAAGCTGCGAGCACTGCCTGGTGTGCCATGTCTTTTCCAGTGATTTCTTCGTGTGCGGGAATCCATTTGATTGTATAGTGTGGTCATCTTCTCGTAGACGACGCACCGTTGCTCGGGTAGGTTGTAGTATGGCATTTTCAGCCCCACCAGCGCGACAGGCGGTGCAAGCTGCTTGCGAATCCGTATAGACGTGGCACGCCCAATGAGCTGAATCTTGCCTTTCTTATATACAAGAAACGGCAAGGTATATTGCCAGAAGTTCTAAGTTAGTGAGAGTGTCATCGGTAGACACATGTGCGATAGTGGTGACAGCCGACTTATCGTCATAGCAAGCCATAGCTGCACCGTATTCTGAATGGGCAGCATCAGTGTAAAGCTGGATGGCCCCGTGGCGAGCAAGTGTGCTTTAAAGTTTCGCATGGCGCGTTGTAGCTTCTTTAAGTCGTGGTGCATTGGCTGCGCTCATGTTCTTTGGCAAAGGCATCCCATCAACCAAGTCAAAGAGTTCCCACGGCGCAGCAGGGGATGGCAGTGGATTGAGGTTGTCAGTGGAGTAGCCCAATGTCTGTAGGATTTGGCGTCCAGCTGTCGTCGTGGAGAGACGGACACGCTGGGCTTGCAATTGCTGCTCCACCAAATCTCACAAGGCATTGAACCAACTATATGCATGTAAGTCAGCGATGGGCGTATATCGGGGTAGCCCAGTGATCAAGCGCATTGTTTTATGGTTAATTAGTTCGAGCTGGAGTGTTTGCGCACGGGTGGTGTGCACTTATGGAAAAGCATACATGATTTTTGATACCACGAGAGCTAAAGCAATCTGACGCAAGCCCGCCTCCTTGATTCTCCGTACGCGTCCAGTAGCGCGCCGTATGAGGTGTAATGCCCGGTGGCAGCTGCGGTAAGTGCTGCGAATTCATGTTTTGGCTCGCCCGTCCTCGTCTATTTGCATAGCAAGAATGCGTATAGTCTCCTTGCGGGAAATGACCGAATTACCCAAACGAAGAGAAATAAGGTTGCGGTCTGATTCGACCTTTTGCTTCGGACTTTTAATGACTGTGTCGTATATACTCTGTTGGTTATCTTTCATTTTTTTTAGAGGTTTGCATACCACATACGCTGATATAATCGTGGATGATATCAAGACCTGCCTGCAGCACGCTCTTTTGCTCCCCAGGTGCCCTATTTTGGTCCAAGGCGAAATGCCATTCGCGTATATAGCGTTTTTGAGCCCTGGTGTCAATTGCAATAGTTTTGGAAGTCCTGACATAGAAGAGGAGGAGGAAAGAGAAAAGCAGAAGGCAGGGAGGTTAACCAGAATAACGTCTGGTTGGCTACCCTACACCGGGGGAATGGGAAAGGGTAACATAAAGATGACAGGGAGAGAGAGGAGGGAAAAAAAGAAGAAAGTTAGCGGTGAGTTCGCTGACGAGTGTGGTATTCCACTATAAGTCAAAGACGTTCACACAAGCCCGTCGTCCTCAAGAAGCACAAAAGTGCCTTCACCGCTTTGTGCCTTCATGTGCCTTCAAAGTGCCTTCATGTGCCTTCAAAGTGCCTTCACCGCTTGACAATCGGCCGCACGGAAAGCGGCCGATTGTCCAGTTTTTGCAGCGCGTTAGCAAGTTTTTGACTTTCTGAGGCATATCTGGACAGTGGCACAGCAGGCGGTCGATAGATTCCTCGGTGCCGCAGACCTCGCATGCTGCAATGTCGGTCACTCCAATTAATGTAGAGTATACCTTTGTGAAGGCAACTCCTAACCAAAGGCGACAGAGAAGCGAAACTTCACGTCGAGGAAGTCCGAATGGAGGTCGGAGTTGCAGTGAGGGGTTTAATCGATGCAGTCGTGTAAGTCTTAAGTTTGGCGGGTTCCAATCGGCCAGTGAGAGACTGCGTGCCAGGTGTCGAAGCTGCCTTGCAGCGTCTGTCCTCGAAAGCGGAATTGGAACGCTGTGCTCTTCTTGATGTGATGTGCGAGCAGCGTTGTCTGCAGAATCATTGCCACTGATTCCACAATGACCAAGTACCCATTTAAAGACAACCTCGTGGCCTTTTTGTTGGACGTGATGGTGAAATTTCACGATTTCGTATGTCAGCTGTCTCATGACATCCGCGTCGCAGAAGTGACAGCGTGCACTGTAACGCTGGAGTGAAGTCGGAAAACACAGCCCATTTTCTAGGTATTTCAGAATCAATGAATTCCAGTGCACGACGCAGAGCCGTTAGTTCTGCCGCCGTGGAGGTCATGAAATGCGATGTCTTGAACCGCACTGTTATTCCTTGCGTTGGTATAACCACCGCACCATCAGAACTGGACGACGTAGTCGATCAATCAGGATGTGCACGTGGTTGCTGTACTTTTCATACGAGATGAGTAAGATCAGTTGTTTTAGAGCAGGTGCCGGTAGATCTGAGTTCTTCTGTAGTCCTGGAATCGTTATATGTACTTGTGGACGGCTCAAACACCACGGAGGAAACACTGGCTTGGCCGCAGGTGCGTACCCTGAAGTAAACGACGCAACGACGCACGATGTGCACTGACAGTAGCGCTAAATGTCGTGCAGGGCCTTTCAGCAGTGAGGCTCGCCAGGTGATGGGAAGGGCCCCCTTCCGAAGGGGTCCTAACATAGTGTCTGAGATGCTTACGCATTGTCTCAGCGGTAATGTGCGTCGTGATTGGGTAATCCTGCGAAATGGCAATGGTTTGAGCCGTTGACGCACTGCTTGGTAAGCCAAGACATATCTTAAGGGCTTGAATGCTCTGAATCGTACGCAGGTTAGTCTTGCAGGTGTTGGATATTGCAGGCAGGCTGTACCGAAAGAATCCAATGAACAACACCATGTACAGCTGTAACATAGCGTGTATAGATAGATACTCCCAAACTTTTTTCCTGCAAAGAACCTGAACAGGTGACAGATAGCAGTCAGCCGCTTTTTCACGTAATTCACGTCGGAGTCCAAGATAGGTCTCTGTCAATTACGACTTCCATGAACCTGTGACTTCTGCTGTATGGTATAAGTTGTCCGTTAATCGATATGCCGTAAGCAGACACTGGCTTCCTGGTGAATGCTACCATTGCACACTGTCCACATGAAATTTCAAGTTCTTGTTGACGAAGGTAGCAAGATGTCATTGTGGCTGCCTTCTGAATCCGAGCACAAAGCTGAAGTCGTGTTACACCTGATGCCCAAATGCAGACGTCCGGGGCGCCTATGTTCTACGGAAGGGATGTAGCAGGCTGTGTAGCCGATCAAAGCTGGTGTGTCTGTGCCAGTTTCCTGTCGAAAAATGGCTAGAGGTAGCGTTGGCGTCACTGATAGCCTCCTAATGAGCGCCGCACGCTTGACTGGATTTTCAGGCAATTCCATTGTAGAAACCCAACTGGGGAATCCAGAGAAAAAAATGTACTATGATTGTGCACACGGTTTCACCATCACGGTTTCTCTAAAGTGTTAAGTGATGGGTAAGAAGATCGTACAGAGACTCATGTTGACTCTTGCCTAATGAGAGTAGTTTGCGTTCTCAGAAGAGGGAGGATGCGCTTGATCACCTCAGCCGTGACCTGTTCGACAATTTGCTTCAGCTGATCCTCGTCAAGGACCACGGTGCGCGAGAGATCTGTTCTGGAAGGCGCTTGCGCGTGCTGTCACGCGGCGCGAAGGACGTCGGCATATATTGGGTGTACCTGTTTAGGTTGCATTGATTGTTGGTTAGTTTATTGTGCTTGTGTTGATGCACTAGAGGTGGATACAGTCACCAGTGCCTCCCGGTGCTTCCTGCAGTATACGTGCGTCGGGGCCACTGCAGTTTAGACGCCTGTCCCCGAAACTGCCTTTGCGGTAGTAGAAAAGGAAACTCGTCGACGGTGGGAGCGTTAGGAACACAAGACGACAAATGTGTTCCTATAGCGTTTTCGCGTCTCATTGAGCTGCGGTCTGATTAACTCGTTGTAGTTCGCCTCGTTTCTCTCGCTCTTGTTGCCGTGAGGCTAGAATGCGTCGGCGTGTAGCACTTTTATTGCCTCGTGTTAGGCACTATGTTTCTCGCCACATGTTCCTTACTTTATCTGAAAAAAACAAAGCATCCGCTTCCCCACGTTCTTCTGCTGGGCCCCGCCCGTGCCGGAGGTGACGGTAGAAGAGTACAACACGTTCGTGCTAAACATTGTGCATTGCATACTGCTCGGTAATGCTTTGTTATCCTTTATCGGTGTTGTGAGCATTCGAGCAGCCTGGCTCCAGCAAATCCCGGACTTTCTGATGATTCACTGCGACAACTGCGGCGCGACCATCCAAAGCGCACGCTGGAAAGACATCAAAGACATTCCGCGACTGACTCTCAGGAACAATGACAAGCCGGCGGCCATTTTTGGCCCCAAGGTGAGCTGGATCGAGCACGCCTCGGACATCGTTCACATCAGGGTGCTGAGAAAGTATGGAAGCATCTACCTAGATAGTGACTCCTACATCGTGAGGAATCGTGACAAGTACAGGCGTTACGAGACGGCCAAAGGATGGAGCCCTCGATTGTAATAAGAGCTGCCCCTTTGTTGCCCGTAGGCCGAGCGCCATTTTGCACGAGTCACAAGTGAGGTTAACCATGAGGTCTTCAATGGTGAGTCCATTGGCGCGATAAATCACGCCACGGATCTGACCGCGATGAAGTCTCGTAAGCTTGACTTTGTATTTCATTGTCACAGACTTAAAGAGTTTTCATTGCAACTAAATGGTCTCTCATGTGTGGATATGACATGTCGACAGCAAACTGATTGCTGCGTTCCAATGGTCGAATTTAAAATCCAGTATATGACAACGAATTTTGCGGTTTTCACTGGCTATTGAAGCATGCATAAGAGGCGCGGGTATTGTACTCAGTTGTCCAGGTGACGCCAACTTGATTAACACAGAATGTTTAACTGACATGGGATCAGATGCACGATTATTCTTTTTTTTTTCGGCGAAGAGTATGCCAGCCGTCCTCATCGTTAGAGGAGAGCGTACTGCGACGGGTCCTGTCATTATTGCAGCGACTTGCACAGGCTGCCTGGTTGCGGTCATGCAGTTGGGTATGTTCGTTTGCCTGTCGAGCGTTAATCTGAACTGTCGGGGAAGCACTTAACCCTACCTTGGGTCTTTTAGCAGTTTTAGATGAATTAGTAGTACTCGGTCCTACCTCAAAGAAGTTTTTCCCTGCGATGTTTCCAGCTCTGAGGACGGAGAAGGGGTTAGAGACCGGTATCGCCACAATCTCTTGTCATGACTTGTCTGCCATGTTGGTGTCAGCGGCGGCGATGCCTGGAGCAGATCCCTCGTCCGCTATGCAGGCGTCAGCGGTGGGTGTATCAGGGCTGTCGGTACGATATTACGTGCCTGCTTGTCAAGTAGAAGCGTCGAAATCGTTGTCCGTCAGCGACGAAGAGCGCGGTGGTGGTGTCCCTTCCATTTTCGGGGCAGGAACAACAATATGTAGGAGGCGATACGAACGTGCGTCCGACCGGTGCGGCTGCTTGCAGCGCCCCTTGAGCCTTAATATTTACATCATGCGCAAGACATCGTGCACATTCACCGCGCCTTTTGCTGTCGAAAGGCATATTCTGTTTACTGGCCGCTCTTGCGCTGTGGAGACGCGTCGTCAGCATTCTTTGTCCCAGAATTATACGAGACGTGAATGCGTATTATAGAGGATATTTCATCGGACAACCGAGAATATGTTTCAAAAGCAGGCTTTCAGTCGGACAGAACAGAAGATTGAACTTGCTAAGTCCAATCTTTGGCTCTTTTTTTTTAATACAATGCATTCTATCCTTACTGACGAAAAATTGTCTAGATCACAGCGGACACCATCAAAAGCTATGACGTCACGGCGAACTGGGGTGAAAATTTCAAGGCAGCGTTGCTTTTCAT